>NW_020837945.1:15271117-15405278 GCF_003676395.1 Aethalodelphis obliquidens
CTTTCTTTCTTTCTTTCTTTCTTTCTTTCTTTCTTTCTTTCTTTCTTCCTACTTCTACTAATTCTTTCTCTCTACATTGTCTCCCTTTTATTCTGAGCCATGTAGATGAAAGGTTCTTGGTGCTGCAGCCAGGAGTCAGTGCCTTGCCTCTAAGGTGGGAGAGCCAACTTCAGGACACTGGTCACCAAAAGACCTCCCAGCTCCACATAATATCAAATGGCAAAAATCTCCCAGAGATCTCCATCTCAACGTTAGCACCCAGCTTCACTCAACGACCAGCAACCTACAGTGCGGGACACCCTATGACAAACAACTAGCAAAACAGGAACACAACCCCACCCATTAGCAGAGAGGATGCCTAAACTCATAATAATTCCACAAGCACCCCAAAACACACCACCAGACGTGGATCCGCCCACCAGAGAGACAAGAGCCAGCCTCATCCACCAGAACACAGGCACTAGTCCCTTCCACCAGGAAGCCTACACAACCCAGAGAACCAATCTTAGCCACTGGGGACAGACACTAAAAACAACGGGAACTACAAACCAGCACAGAGGGTAGTGCCTCTTTGTGACAAGGATGTCACAAAGAAAGAAAACTACAGGCCAATATCACTGATGAACATAGATGCAAATATCCTCAACAAAATACTAGCAAACAGAATCCAACAGCACATTAAAAGGATCATACACCATGATCAAGTGGGATTTATTCCAGGAATGCAAGCATTCTTCAATATACGAAAATCAATCAATGTGATAAACCATATTAACAAATTTAAGGAGAAAAACCATATGATCGTCTCAATAGATGCAGAGAAAACTTTCAACAAAATTCAACACCCATTTATGATAAAAACCCTGCAGAAAGTAGGCATAGAGGGAACTTTCCTCAACATAATAAAGGCCATATATGAAAAACCCACAGCCAACATCATCCTCAATGGAGAAAAACTGAAAGCATTTCCACCAAGATCAGGAAAAAGACAAGGTTGCCCACTCTCAGCACTATTATTCAACATAGCTTTGGAAGTTTTAGCCACAAGAATCAGAGAAGAAAAGGAAATAAAATTTATCCAAATCGGAAAAGAAGAAGTAAAGCTGTCACTGTTTGCAGATGACATGATAGTATACATAGAGAATCCTAAAGATGCTCCAGAAAACTACTAGAGCTAATCAATGAATCTGGTAAAGTTGCAGGATACAAAATTAATGCACAGAAATCTCTGGCATTCCTATACAGTAAACATGAAAAATCTCAAAGAGAAATTAAGAAAACACTCCCATTTACCATTGCAACAAAAAGAACAAAATATCTAGGAATAAACCTACCTAAGGAGACAAAAGACCTGTATGCAGAAATTATAAGACACTGATGAAAGAAATTAAAGATGATACAAATAGATGGAGAGATATACCATGTTCTTGGATTGGAAGAATCGACATTGTGAAAATGACTCTACTACCCAAAGCAATCTACAGATTCAATGCAATCTCTATCAAACTACCACTGGCAATTTTCACAGAACTAGAACAAAAAATTTCACAATTTGTATTGAAACAAAAAGACCCCGAATAGCCAAAGCAATCTTGAGAACAAAAAACGGAGCTGGAGGAATCAGGCTCCCTGACTTCAGACTATGCTACAAAGCTACAGTAATCAAGATAGTATGGTACTGGTACAAAAACAGAAAGATAGATCAATGGAACAGGATAGAAAGCCCAGAGATAAACCAACGCACATATGGTCACCTTATCTTTGATAAAGGAGGCAGGAATGTACATTGGAGAAAGGACAGCCTCTTCATTAACTGGTGCTGGGAAACCTGGACAGGTACATATAAAAGTATGAGATTAGATCACTCCCTCACACCATACACAAAAATAAGCTCTAAATGGATTAAAGACCTAAATATAAGGCCAGAAACTATCAAACTATTAGAGGAAAACATAGGCAGAACACTCTATGACATAAATCCCAGCAAGATCCTTTTTGACCCAACTCCTAGAGAAATGGAAATAAAAACAAAAATAAACAAATGGTACCTAATGAAACTTCAAAGCTTTTGTACAGCAAAGGAAACCATAAAGAAGACCAAAAGACAACCCTCAGAATGGGAGAAAATATTTGCAAATGAAGCCACTGTCAAAGGATTAATTTCCAAAATTTACAAGAAGCTCATGCAGCTCAATAACAAAAAAGCAAAAAACCCAATCCAAAAATGGGCAGAAGACCTAAATAAACATTTTTCCAAGGGAGATATAAAGACTGCCAACAAACACATGAAAGAATGCTCAACATCATTAATCATTAGAGAAATACAAATCATAATTACAATGAGATATCATCTTACGCCAGTGAAAATGGCCATCATCAAAAAATCTAGAAACAATAAGTGCTGGAGAGGGTGTGGAGAAAAGGGAACACTGTTGCACTGCTGGCGGGAATGTGAATTGGTACAGCCACTATGGAGAACAGTATGGAGGTGCCTTGAAAAACTACAAATAGAACTACCATATGACCCAGCAATCCCACTATTGGGCATATACCCTGAGAAAACCATAATTCAAAAAGAGTCATGTACCAAAATGTTCATTGCCGCTCTATTTACAATAGCCCGGAGATGGAAACAACCTAAGTGCCAATCATCGATGAATGGATAAAGAAGATGTGGCACATATATACAATGGAATATTACTCAGCCAAAGAAAGAAATGAAATTGAGCTATTTGTAATGAAGTGGATAGATCTAGAGTCTGTCATACAGAGTGAGATAACTCAGAAAGAGAAAGACAAATACCATATGCTAACATATATATATGGAATTTAAGAAAATAAAAATGTCATGAAGAACCTAGGGGTAAGACAGGAATAAAGACACAGACCTACTAGAGAACGGACTTAAGGATATGGGGAGGGGGAAGGGTGAGCTGTGACAAAGCGAGAGAGAGGCATGGACATATATACACTACCAAATGTAAGGTAGATAGCTAGTGGGAAGCAGCCGCATAGCACAGGGAGATCAGCTCGGTGCTTTGTGACTGCCTGGAGGGGTGGGATAGGGAGGGTGGGAGGGAGGGAGATGCAAGAGGGAACAGATATGGGAACATATGTATATGTATAACTGATTCACTTTTTTATAAAGCAGAAACTAACACACCATTGTAAAGCAATTATATCCCAATAAAGATGTTAAAAAAAAAAGAAGACACTGCTGAAATAAATTAAAGATGATACAGCAAATGGAGAGATATACCATGGTCTTGGATTGGAAGAATCAACACTGTGAAAATGACTATACCACCCAAGGCAATCTACAGATTCAGTGCAATCCCTATCAAACTGCCAATGGCATTTTTCACAGAACTAGAACAAAAAATTGCACAATTTGTATGGAAACACCAAATACCCCGAATAGCCAAATCAATCCTGAGAAAGAAAAAAGGAGCTGGAGTAATCAGGCTCGAGGATTTCAAACTATACCACCGAGCTACAGTAATCAAGACAGTATGGTACTGGCACAAAAACAGAAAGATAGATCAATGGAACAGGATAGAAAGCCCAGAGATAAACCCACACACATATGGTTACCTTATTTTTGTTAAAGGAGGCAAGAATATACAATGGAGAAAAGACAGCCTCTTCAATAAGTGGTGCTGGGAAAACTGGACAGCTACATGTAAAAGAATGAAATTAGAAAACTCCCTAACACTATACACAAAAATAAACTCAAATTGGATTAAAGACCCAAATGTAAGGCCAGACACTGGAAAACTCTTAGAGAAAACATAGGCAGAACACTCTTTGACATATATCACAGCAAGATCCTTTTTGACTCACCTCCTTGAGAAATGGAAATAACAACAAAAATAAACAAATCTGACCTAATGAAACTTAAAAGCTTTTGCACAGTGAGGGAAACTATAAACAAGATGAAAAGACAACCCTCAGAATGGGAGAAAATATTTGCAAATGAAGCAACTGACAAAGGATTAATCTCCAAAATTTACAAGCAGCCCATGCAGCTCAATATCAAAAAACAAAAAATCGAATTCAAAAATGGACAGAAGACCTAAATAGACATTTCTCCAAATAAGATATACAGATAGCCAACAAACACATGAAAGAATGCTCAACATTACTAATCAATAGAGAAATACAAATCAAAACTACAATGAGGTATCACCTCACACCGGTCAGAATGGCCGTCATTAAAAAATCTACAAACAATAGTTGTTGGAGAGGGTGTGGAGAAAAGGGAACCCTCTTGCAATGTTGGTGGGAATGTAAATTGCTACAGCTACTATGGAGAACAGTATAGAGTTTCCTTAAAAAACTAAAACTAGAACTACCTTACAACCCAGCAATCCCACTACTGGGCGTATACCCTGAGAAAATCATAATTCTAAAAGAGTCATGTACCACAATGTTCATTGCAGCTCTATTTACGATAGCCAGGACATGGAAGAAACCTAAGTGTCCATTGACAGATGAATGGATAAAGAAGATGTGACACATATATACAATGGAATATTAGTCAGCCATAAAAAGAAACGAGGGCTTCCCTGGTGGTGCAGTGGTTGAGAGTCCGCCTGCCGATGCAGGGGACGCTGGTTCGTGCCCCAGTCCGGGAAGATCCCACATGCCGCGGAGCGGCTGGGTCTGTGAGCCATGGCTGCTGAGCCTGCTCGTCCTGAGCCTGTGCTCCGCAACGGGAGAGGCCACAACAGTGAGAGGCCCGCGTACCGAAAAAAAAAAAAATAATAAAACAGAAACGAAATTGAGTTATTTGTAGTGAAGTGGATGGACCTAGAGTCTGTCATACATAGTGAAGTAAGAAAGAGAAAAAAAATACTGTATGCTAACATATATATGTGGGATCTTAAAAAAAAATGGTTATGAAGAACCTAGGGGCAGGACAGGAATAAAGACACAGATGTAGAGAATGGACTTGAGGACACTGTGAGAGGGAAGGCTAAGCTGGGCTGAAGTGAGAGAGTGGCATGGACATATATACACTACCAAATGTAAAATAGATAGGTAGTGGGAAGCAGCCGCATAGCACAGGGAGATCAGCTCAGTGCTTTGTGACCACCTGGAAGTGTGGGATAGGGAGGGTGGGAGGGAGACAAAAGTGGGAGGAGATAAGAGGATATATGTATACATATAGCTGATTCACTTTGTTATAAACAGAAAGTAACACACCATTGTAAAGCAATTATACTCCAATAAAGATGTTTAAAATAAATAAATAAATAATAAATAAAATAAAATCTCAACAGTTTATGTTAGAGTCATTGATGGATTTTAGGATAGGAGATTAGACAAGATCGAGGGTGAGACACTACACACACCTGGCCCTTCAATTATGATAATATCATACCAGCCTATTTCAACTTATCATCAAGATATAATCCAGGAATAAGTTACAGAATATTAGGGTTGCCACGTCTGGGATCAGCAAACTACAGCCTACCACATGTTTTTGTATGGCCCATGTGTTAAGAATGGTTTATAAATGTCAGAAGTATCAAGAGACTATTTCAGGGCTTCCCTGGTGGTGCAGTGGTTGAGAGTCCGCCTGCCGATGCAGGGGACACGGGTTCATGCCCTGGTCCGGGAAGATCCCACATGCCGCAGAACAGCTAGGCCCATGAGCCATGGCCGCTGAGCCTGCACATCTGGAGCCTGTGCTCCACAACAGGAGAGGCGACAACAGTGAGAGGCCTGCATACCGCAAAAAAAAAAAAAAAAAAAAAAAATATTTCATGTCACAAATTACATGAAGTTCAAAGTTCATAAACAAAGTTTTATTAGAACACAGCCACACATCTATTTATTTACATATTGCTTATAACTGCTTCTGTGATACAACAGAGCTGAGTAGTCATAACAGGACTACATGGCCTGCAAAGCCTAAGATATTCACAACCTTACCCTTTAGAGAAGTTTGCCTAAACCAGCCCTAAATGGTAGGCTCCTCAGATGTCCATGCAAAGAGTTGCTGGCAGAAAATAAAGATTATCCTCACTATATATGTTGAGATCCAATAGCCAATAAATCACAGAGTTTTCCCCAGATATTCACTACATTTTACTTTGTGTACAATAAGCAAAATTGGCCAAAATTTCTCTAGTCACTGAAATCATAAATGCTATCATTTAGATAGTAGAAGGTGATTATTTTCCATCTTCCCAACAAAAGAACTAAAGAAAATGGACTCAAGGAAGTAAGTATTTCAGATATATCCAAAGAGAAATTTCCTGGCAAATGGAAGAAGGTTAAACACACATATGAAAGAAAGATGGGCATCCATTTTCTCTTGTTACTAGAGCCTCCTGCCTTTCTAGCTCAGGGAATAAAATAAGATCTTGTAACCTGGAAGAGTCAAATAAATATGGCTCCAAACACTGTACCTGTCTTCCAAGTAGGATTCTGTATGTAGGACAAGGAGGAAGAGGACTCCCACTATCTTGTCCCTGATGCTGACTACAGTATAAAGTAGGACACTTCCTGCAGCCTCCTTACCAAACCCTTGGGCCTAAGGAAGGATACATCCACTGCCTCCAGCAAAAGGGCACAGAAGCCAGTCTGCCTCAGTCTGATGTGAACATTGCCACTTACCATTCAGCTGATGGGAGGCTGATTAATGTCCCTCAAAGAGGTCCACATCCTAATCATCAGAATCTGTGAACATCACATTATATGTCAAAAGGGACTTTGCAGTTGTGACTAAAGGGGCAGACCTTGAGATGCTGGAAGTTATCCTGGATTATCTGGGTGAGTCCTCAATGTAAACACAACTGTCCTCATAAGAGGGAGATTTGACTACAACAGAAGAAGAAGACCATGTGTCAACTGAGGCAAGATGCTATGCCCTTGGCTTTGAAGCTGAAAGAAGGGGTACAGAGCCCAAGCATGCAAAGAATACAGCTCTAGAAACTAGAAAAGCAAAGAAAGGGCTTCTCCCTTAGAGGCTCCCGATGTATCTTGACCCTGCCAGCACCTTGATTTTAGTCTAGTGAAACTGATATTGGACTTCTGACCTCCAGAACCGTAATAGAATAAATGTGTGTTGCTTTAAGTCACCAAGTTTGTGGTAATTTGTTACAGCAACCATTGGAAACTAGTACGTACCTTCCCTATGCTTCAGGTTTTTTCACATGTGAAAACATGGCTAACAAAGGACCTGCCACAGTGGGTTTAAGAGGGGTTAAACAAATTCTTCTACACAGAAGTGGCGGGAAGAGGGGGCAAAAAATAAGGCACTCTCCTTAGACACAAAATTGGCAGGGATGCCAAAAATTCGGTAATTGAGATAAATAATATTTGGGTACCTTATATTTTTAAAAATCACAATTAGGGCTTCCCTGGTGGCACAGTGGTTGAGAGTCTGCCTGCTGATGCAGGGGACGCAGGTTCGTGCCCCAGTCTGGGAAGATCCCTCATGCCGCAGAGCGGCTGGGCCCGTGAGCCATGGCCGCTGGGCCTGCGCGTCCAGAGCCTGTGCTCCACAACGGGAGAGGCCGCAGCAGTGAGAGGCCCGCGTATCACAAAAAAAAAAAAAAAAAAAAAAAAATCACAATTAATGTAAAAAATCCTTAACTAACAAAATATAAAAATTTAAATAAATAGCAGATCAGTGTTACTAAATTTTCCTTTTGCCTCAGGCTCCAACATGGCTCAGCATGGCACTTTTAGTGATGCTATCACTACTTAAAATTTTGGCATTTAGTTCATCATGGGTTTTTTTGGTATTAATTTTAGTATTAATTCACCCAAGCCCACACTAAGTACAAAGTACTTAGAATAGTGCCTGGTACCTACCAAGTACATCAACAAACTTTAGTTATTATTACTACTTACTTCTTCCAAGACCTCCACCAACTTATTCAAGAAATCTAGCTGACAATCACCTGACAAGAACAGACTTCTCTCTAAACACATGAGCTCACCCCAGTCTATCCTATTTTTATAATGGAGAGTTTAATTCTCTATCTAGCACCACTGAGCAGCAAGTCCCTTCTATTCCCTTCCTCTACACCGTGACATCAATCCTAGGGGCTAGATCCTTACAGTAGTTAGAAGGTTCTCAACAGAGGCAATAAGGAGAGAGGAAAGACCACTTTAATCCCCATCTCCTTCACTATCTTATATTTTTCAGTGAAAAGCACAGCTAACATTTATTGAATGCTTAGTGCGATGTTAAATGCTTTACGTGAATCCAAAATTCTGAGAGGTTGGTACTACTATTAACCCCATTATACAGATAATAAAAGTGAGACTTAAGTTAAATAATTCACAGCTAGAGAATGAAACACGAAAACTCATCTTTCTCTGTGTCTACACCCTCCTCCCATGTTCCCACTCACCCCACTTTTATAAGAATGAATATTTTGGCTTTTTTTCACTCATTCCCTTTGCCCAGGAGAAAAATGGCTCTTTCATCTGGCTCTTTTGTCAGTTCCTGCAGGGCAACACATTCAGTTTTTCACCAAAATCTTAATTTATACTAAGCCCCAAAGATGTTGCTGTCAACTCAGTGACACTTTCTCATTAATCCAAGCCACCACCTCCCTTTATCAGACTCAATAACTGGTAGAATCTAGAAAACTTGGGCTCCATCAGAAGCATTCCTCTTAGCATGTCCCCACTTTTCATCTGTTGTAGGGGTAATCAATGCTTCCTCTACTTACTGATCCATTTTCTCCCATATTCAGCGACAGCATCTCTATCCTTGATCTAAATACAGACACTTTGGCTCCTACTTGATGAAATAGCAAGAAAGGAGGAGATTCAAGATGGTGGAAGAGTAAGATGCAGAGATCACCTTCCTCCCCACAAATACATCAGAAATACATCTACATGTGGAACAATCTATACAGAACACCTACTGAACGCTGGCAGAAGACCTCAGACCTCCCAAAAGGCAAGAAACTCCCCACGTACCTGGGTAGGGCAAAAGAAAAAAGAAAAAACAGACACAAAAGAATAGGGATGGGACCTGCACCAGTGGGAGGAAAGGTTTCCACACACTAGGAAGCCCCTTCACGGGCGGAGACTGTGGGTGGCGGAGCGGGGGAGCTTCGGAGCTGCGGAGGAGAATGCAGCAACAGGGGTGCGGAGGGCAAAGCAGAGAGATTCCTGGACAGATGATCGGTACCGACCAGCATTCACCAGCCCGAGAGGCTTGTCTGTTCACCCGCCGGGGCAGGCGGGGCTGGGAGCTGAGGCTCGGGCTTCGGTCGGATCGCAGGGAGAGGACTGGGGTTGGCGGCGTGAACACAATCCTGAAGTGGGATAGTGCGCCACGGCTAGCCGGGAGGGAGTCCGGGAAAAAGTTTGGAGCTGCCGAAGAGGCAAAGACTTTTTCTTGCCTCTCTGTTTCCTGGTGCGCGAGGAGAAGGGCTTAAGAGCACCGCTTAAAGGAGCTCCAGAGACGGGCGCGAGCCGTGGCTATCAGCGCGGACCCCAAAGACGGACGTGAGATGCTAAGGCTGCTGCTGCTGCCACCAAAAAGTCTGTGTGCAAGCACAGGTCACTCTCCACACTTCCCATCCCGGGAGCCTGTGCAGCCCGCCACCGCCAGGGTTCCGCGATCCAGGGACAACTTCCCCGGGAGAACGCACGGCACGCCTCAGACTATTGCAACGTCACAGTGGCCTCTGCCACCACAGGCTCACCCCGCATCCATACCCCTCCCTCCCCCCAGCCTGAGTGAGCCACAGCCCCCTAATCAGCGACTCCTTTAACCTCGTCCTGCCTGAGCGAAGAACAGATGCCCTCAGGCGACCTACAAGCAGAGGGGTTCCGAATCTGAAGCTGAACCCCAGAAGCTGTTCGAACAAAGAAGAGAAAGGGAAATCTCTCTCAGCAGCCTCAGGAGCAGTGGATTAAATCTCCACAATCAACTAGATGTACCCTGCATCTCTGGAATACCTGAATAGACAATGAATCATCCCAAATTGAGTAGGTAGAATTTGGGAGCAACAATATTTTTTTTTCCTTTTTCTCTTTTTGTGAGTGTGTATGTGTATGCTTCTGTGTGTGATTTTGTCTGTATAGCTTTGCTTTTACCATTTATCCTAGGGTTCTGTCTGTCCATTTTTTGTTTTATTTTTTATTACTTAAAAAATATTGTAGTGAGGTGGATTGACCTACAGTCTGTCATACGGAGTGAAGTAAGTCAGAAAGAGAAAAACAGGGCTTCCCTGGTGGCGCAGTGGTTGGGAATCCGCCTGCCAATGCAGGGGATGTGGGTTCGTGCCCCAGTCCATGAAGATCCCACATGTCACAGAGCGGCTGGGCCCGTGGGCCACGGCTGGCAGAGGGGAAGCTTCAGAGCCACAGAGGAGAATGCAGCAACAGAGGTGCAGAGGGCAAAGCAGAGAGATTCCTGCACAGAGGATAGGTGCCGATGAGCACTCACCAGCTGGAGATGCTTGTCTGCTCAGCTGCCGGGCAGGTCGGGGCTGGGAGCTGAGGCTCCGGATTCGGAGGTCGGTTCCCAGGGAGAGGACTGGAGTTGACTGCGTGAACACAGCCTGAAGGGGGCTGGTGCACCACAGCTAGCCGGGCGGGAGTATAGGAAAATGTCTGGAACTGCCTAAGTGGCAAGAAACCATTGTTTCGGGGTGCGCGAGGAGAGGTAATTCAGAGAACCACCTAAATGAGCTCCAAAGACGGGCGCAAACCACTGCTATCAGCGTGGACACCAGAGACTGGCATGAAATGCTAAGCCTGCTGCTGCAGCCACCAAGAAGCCTGTGTGCAAGCACAGGTCACTATCCACACCCCCCTGGGAGCCTGTGCAGCCCACCACTGCCAGGGGCCCGTGATCCAGGGACAACTTCCTGGGAGAACACACAGCATGCCTCAGGCTGGTGCAACGTCATGCTGGCCTCTGCTGCCGCAGGCTCACCCTTCATTCCGTACCCTTCCCTCCTCCCCAGCATCATTGAGCCAGAGCTCCCTAATCAACGGCAACTTTAACCTCATCCTGTCTGGGTGGTGAACAGATGACCTCAGGCGACCTACAAGCAGAGGTGGGGCCAAATCCAAAGCTGAACCCCAGGAGCTGTGCGAACAAAGAAGAGAAAGGGAAATCTCTCCCAGCAGCCTCAGGAGCAGTGGATTAAATCTCCACAATCAACTTGATGTACCCTGCATCTGTGAGATACCTGAAGAGACAAGGAATCCTCACAAAATTGAGGCAGTGGACTTTGGGAGCAACTGATTGGGGTTTGCTTTCTGCATCTAATTTGTTTCTGGTTTTATGTTTATCTTAGTTTACTATTTAGAGTTTATTATCATTAGTAGATTTGTTTATTGATTTGGTTGCTCTATTCCTTTTTCTTTATATTTTATATATATATATATATATATATATATATACATACTTTTTTCCTTTTTCTATTTCTGTGATTGTGTATGCGTGTGCTTCTTTCTGTGGTTTTGTCTCTATAGCTTTGCTTTTACCATTTGCCCTAGGGTTCTGTTTGTCCGATTTTTGTTTTTTGTTTCTGGGGGTTTTTGTATAGTTTTAGTGCTTGTAATCATTGGTGGATTTGTTTTTTGGCTTGGTTGCTCTCTTCTATCTTTTTTCTTTATTATTGTTTTTTAAAAAAATTTTAATAATATATTTTGTATTTTTAATTGAAATAAATTAATTTATTTTACTTTTTTGTTCCTTCTTTGTTTCTTTTTCTTGCTTTTCTTCTGAGCCATGTGGCTGACAAGGTCTTGCTGCTCCTGCCGTGTGCCAGGCCAGAGCCTCTGAGGTGGGAGAGCCGAGTTCAGGACATTGGTCCACCAGAGACTTCTGGCTCCATGTAATATCAAATGGCAAAAGCTCTCCCAGAGATCTCCATCTCAATGCTAAGACCCAGCTTCACCCAGTGACCAGCAAACTACAGTGCTGGACACCCTATGCCAAACAACTAGCAAGACAGGAACAAAACCTCACCCATTAGCAGAGAGGCTGCCTAAAATCATAATAAGTTCACAGACATGTCAGAACACACCACCGGATGTGGTCCTGCCCACCAGAAAGACAATACACAGCCACATTCACCAGAACACAAGCACCACTCCCTCCCAAAAGGAAGCCTACACAATCCACTAGGCCAACCTTACCCACTGGCGTCAGACAAAAAAAAACAATGGGAACTACGAGCCTGCAGTCTGTGAAAAGCAGATCCCAAACACAGTATGTTAAACAAAATGAGAAGACAGAAAAATACACAGCAAATGAAGGAGGAATGTAAAAACAAACCAGACCAAAAATATGAAGAGGAAATAGGCAGTCTACCTGAAAAAGATTTCAGAGTAATGATAGTGAAGATGATCCAAAATCTTGGAAATAGAATGGAGAAATTACAGGAAGCATTTAACAATGACCTAGAAGAACTAAAGAGCAAACAAACAATGATGAACAACTCAATAAATGCAATTAAAAATTCTCTAGAAGAAGGCAATAGCAGAATAACTGAAGCAGAAGAATGGATAAGTGACCTGGAAGATAAATAGTGGAAATAACTACCACAAGGCAGAATAAAGGAAAAAGAATAAAAAGAATTGAAGACAGTCTCAGAGACATCTGGGACAACAATAAACACACCAACATTAGAATTATAGGGATCCCAGAAGAAGAAGAGAAGAAAAAAAAAAAAGGACAGAGAAAATATTTAAACAGATTATAGTTGAAAACTTCCCTAATATGGGAAAGGAAATAATCAAGTCCAGGAAACACAGAGAGTCCCATACAGGATAAATGTAAGGAGAAAAATGTCAAGACACATATTAATCAAACTATCAAAAATTAAATACAAAGAAAAAATATTAAAAGCAGCAAGGGAAAAACAACAAATAACACTCAAGGGAATTCCCATAACGTTACCAGCTGGTGCTTCAGCAGAAACTCTGCAAGCCAGAAGGCAGTGGCAGGACATATTTAAAGTGATGAAAGGGAAAACGCTAAAACCAAGATTACTCTACCCAGAAAGATCAGATTCAATGGAGAAATTAATACCTTTGCAAACAAGCAAAATCTAAGAGAATTCAGCACACCAAACCAGATTTACAAAAAATGCTAAAGGAACTTCTCTAAGCAAGAAACACAACAGAAGGAAAAGACCTATAATAACAAACTCAAAACAGTTAAGAAAATGGTAATAGGAACATACATACCTATAATTACCTTAAATGTAAATGGATTAAATGCTCTAACCAAAAGACATAGACTGGCTGAATAGATACAAAAATAAGACCTGTATATATGCTGTCTAGAAGAGACCCAGTTCGTACCTAGGGACACATACAGACTGAAAGTGAGGGGATAGAAAAAGATATTCCATGTAAATGAAAATCAAAAGAAAGCTGGAGTAGCAATACTCATATCAGACCAAATAGACTTTAAAATAAAGACTATTACAAGAGACAAAGAACACTAGGGACACATAACATTACATAAGGATCAAGGACACTATATAATGATCAAGGTATCAATCCAAGATGAAGATATAAAAATTGTAAATATTTATGCACCAAACATTGGAACACCTCAATATATAAGGCAAATGCTAATAGCCATAAAAGGGGAAATCGTCAGTAACACAATCATAGTAGGGGACTTTAATACCCCACTTTCACCAATGGACAGATCATCCAAAATGAAAATCAATGAGGAAACAAAAGCTTTAAATGATATATTAAACAAGATGGACTTAATTAATATTTGTAGGACATTCCATCCCAAAACAACAGAAGACACTTTCTTCTCAAATGCTCATAGAACATTCTCCAGAATAGATCATATCTTGGGTCACAAATCAAGCCTTGGTGAATTTAAGAAAATTGAAATCATATCAAGTACCTTTCCCAACCACAACACTATGAGACTAGATATCGATTACAGGAAAAAAAAAACTGTAAAAAATACAAACACATAGAGGAGAAACCTACTGAATAACCAAAAGATCACTGAAGAAATCAAAGAGGAAATGAAGATATACCTAGAAACAAATGACAATGAAAACACAACGACCCAAAACCTATGGGAAGCAGCAAAAGGAGATCTAAGAGAGAAGTTTATAGCAATACAATCCTACCTCAAGAAACAAGGAACACCTCAAATAAACAACCTAACCTTACACCTAAAGCAATTAGAGAAAGAAGAACAAAAAAACCCCAAAGTTAGCAGAAGGAAAGAATTCATAAAGGTCAGATCAGAAATAAATGACAAAGAAATGAAGCAAACGACACCAAAGACCAATAAAACGAAAAGCTGGTTCTTTGAGAAGAAAAACAAAATTGATAAACCATTAGCCATACTCATCAAGAAAAAAAGGGAGAAGACTCAAATCAATAGAATTAGAAATGAAAAAGGAGAAGTAACTAACGACACTGCAGAAATACAAAGGATCATGAGAGATTACTACAAGCAACTATATGCCAATAAAATGGACAACCTGGAAGAAATGGACAAATTCTTAGAAAAGTGCAAACTTCCAAGACTGCACAAGGAAGAAATAGAAAATATAAACTGACCAATCACAAGCACTGAAATTGAAATTGTGATTAAAATTTCTTCCAACAAACAAAAGCACAAGACCAGGGGACTTCACAGGTGAATTCTATCAAACATTTAGAGAAGAGCTAACACCTATTTTTCTCAAACTCTTCCAAAATATAGTAGAGGGAAGAACACCCCCAAACTCAAAATTCAACACCCATTTATGATCAAAACTCTCCAGAAGCAGGCATAGAGGGAACTTACCTCAACATAATAAAGGCCATAGATGACAAAGCCACAGCCAACATTGTTCTCAATGGTGAAAAACTGAAACCATTTCCACTAAGATCAGGAGCAAGACAAGGTTGCCCACTCTCACCACTATTATTCAACATAGTTTTGGAAGCTTTAGCCACAGCAATCAGAGAAGAATAAGAAATGAAAGGAATGCAAGTCAGAAAATAAGAAGTAAAACTGTCACTGTTTGCAAAGGACATGATACTATACATAGAGAATCCTAAAAATGCTGCCAGAAAACTACTAGAGTTAATCAATTAATTTGGTAAAATAACAGGATACAAAATTAATGCACAGAAATCTCTTGCATTCCTACACACTAATGATGAAAAATCTGAAAGAGAAATTAAGGAAACACTCCCATTTACCACTGCAACAAAAATAATAAAATATCTAGGAATAAATCTACCTAAGCACACAAAAGACCTGTATGAAGAAAACTATAAGGCACTGATGAAAGATTAAAGATGATACAAACAGATGGAGAGATATACCATGGTCTAGGATTGGAAGAATCAACATTGTGCAAATGACTATACTACCCAAAGCCATCTACAGCTTCAGTGAAATCCTTATCAAACTACCCATGGCATTTTTCACAGAACTAGAACAATTTGTATGGAAACAAAAAAGATCCCAAATTGTCAAAGCAATCCTGAGAAAGGAAAACAGAGCTGGAGGAATTAGGCTCCTGGACTTCAGACTACACTACAAAGCTACAGTAATCAAGACAGTATGGTACTGGTACAAAAACAGAAATATAGATCAATGAAACAGTATAGAAAGCCCAGAGATAAACCCATGCTCATTTGCTCACCTTCTCTTTGATAAAGGAGGCAAGAATATACAATGGAGAAAAGTCAGCCTCTTCATTAACTAGTGGGAAAACTGGACAGCTATATGTAAAAGAATGAAATTAGAATACTCCCTAACACCATACACAAAAATAAACTCAAAATGGATTAAAGACCTAAATGTAATGCCAGACACTAGAAAACTCTAAGAGGAAAACATATGCAGAACAGTCTGTGACATAAATTACAGCAAGATCCTTTTTGACCCACCTTCTAGAGAAATGGAAATAAAAACAAAAACAAACAAATGGGACCTAATGAAACTTGAAAGCTTTTGCATAGCAAAGGAACCCATAAACAAGATGAAAAGACAACTATCAGAATGGGAGAAAATATTTGCAAATGAAGCAACTGCCAAAGGATTAATCTCCAAAATTTACAAGAAGCTCATGTATCTCAATATCAAAAAACAAACAACCCTGGCTTCCCTGATGGCACAGTGGTTGAGAGCCCGCCTGCCGATGCAGGAGGCACGGGTTCTTGCCCCGGTTCGGGAAGATCCCACATGCCGCAGAGTGGCTAGGCCCGTGAGCTATGGCCACTGAGCCTGCACGTCCAGAACCTGTGCTCCACAACGGGAGAGGCCACAACAGTGAGAGGCCTGCGTACCACAAAAAGAATTAATTAATTAATTAATTAATTAATTAATTAATTAATTAAAAATAAAAACAATGCAAAAATGGGCAGAAGACCTAAATAGACATTTCTCCAGAGAAGATATACAGATTGCCAACAAACACATGCAAGAATGCTCAACATTACTAATCATCTGAGAAATGAAAATCAAAACTCCAATGAGGTATCACCTCACACCAGGCAGAATGGCCATCATCAAAAAATTTACATACAAATTGCAAAATTTTTTGTTCTAGTTCTGTGAAAAATGCCAGTGGTAGTTTGATAGGGATTGCATTGAATCTATAGATTGCTTTGGGTAGTAGAGTCATTTTCACAATGTTGATTCTTCCAATCCAAGAACATGGTATATCTCTCCATCTATTTGTATCATCTTTAATTTCTTTCATCAGTGTCTTATAATTTTCTGCATACAGATCTTTTGTCTCCTTAGGTAGGTTTATTCCTAGATATTTTATTCTTTTTGTTGCAATGGTAAATGGGAGTGTTTTCTTGATTTCACTTTCAGATTTTTCATCATTAGTATATAGGAATGCCAGAGATTTCTGTGCATTAATTTTGTATCCTGCCACTCTTAGAGGAAAACATAGGCAGAACACTCTATGACATAAATCACAGCAAGGTCCTTTTTGACCCACCTCCTAGAGAAATGGAAATAAAAACAAAAGTAAACAAATGGGACCTAATGAAACTTAAAAGCTTTTGCGCAGCAAAGGAAACCATAAAGAAGACCAAAAGACAACCCTCAGAATGGGAGAAAATATTTGCAAATGAAGCAACGGACAAAGGATTAATCTCCAAAATTTATAAGCAGCTCATGCAACTTAATAACAAAAAAACAAACAACCCAATCCAAAAATGGGCAGAAGACCTAAATAGACATTTCTCCAAAGAAGATATACAGAGTGGCAACAAACACATGAAAGAATGCTCAACATCACTAATCATTAGAGAAATGCAAATCAAAACTACAATGAGATATCATCTCACAACAGTCAGAATGGCCATCATCAAAAAATCTAGAAACAATAAATGCTGGAGAGGGTGTGGAGAAAAGGAAACCCTCTTACACTGTTGGTGGGAATGTAAATTGATACAGCCACTGTGGCGAACAGTATGGAGGTTCCTTAAAAAGCTACAAATAGAACTACCATATGACCCAGCAATCCCACTACTGGGCATATACCCTGAGAAAACCATAATTCAAAAAGAGTCATGTACCAAAATGTTCATTGCAGCTCTATTTACAATAGCCCAGAGATGGAAACAACCTAAGTGTCCATCATTGGATGAATGGATAAAGAAGATGTGGCACATATATACAATGGAATATTACTCAGCCATAAAAAGAGACGAAATTGAGCTATTTGTAATGAGGTGGATAGACCTAGAGTCTGTCATACAGAGTGAAGTAAGTCAGAAAGAGAGAGACAAATACCGTATGCTAACACATGTATATGGAATTAAAAAAAAAATGTCATGAAAAACCTAGGGGTGAAACAGGAATAAAGACACAGACTTACTAGAGAATGGACTTGAGGCTATGGGGAGGGGGAAGGGTAAACGGTGACAAAGCGATAAAGAGGCATGGACATATATACACTACCAAAAGTAAGGTAGTTAGCTAGTGGGAAGCAGCCGCATAGCACAGGGAGATCAGCTCGGTGCTTTGTGACTGCCTGGAGGGGTGGGATAGGGAGGGTGGGAGGGAGGGAGACGCAAGCGGGAAGAGATATGGGAATATATGTATATATATAACTGATTCATTTTGTTGTGAAGCTGAAACTAACATACCATTGTAAAGCAATTATACTCCAATAAAGATGTTAAAAAAAAATTTACAAACAATAAATGCTGGAGAGGGTGTGCAGAAAAGGGAATCCTCTTTCACTGTTGGTGGGAATGTAAATTCATACAGCCACTATGGAGAACAGTAGAGAGTTTCCTTAAAAAACTAAAAATAGCACTACCATAAGACCTAGCAATCCCACTACTAGACATATACACTGAGAAAACCATACTTTGAAAAGAGTCATGTACCACAGCGTTCATTGCAGCTCTATTTACAATAGACAGGACATGGAAGCAACGTAAGTGTCCATTGACAGATGAATGGATAAAGAAGATGTGGCACATATATACAATGGAATATTACTCAGTCATGAAAAGAAACAAAATTGAGTTATTTGTAGTGAGGTGGATGGACTTAGAGACTGTCATACAGAGGGAAGTAAGTCAGAAAGAGAAAAACAAATACTGTATGTTAACACATATACATGGAATCTAAAAAAAAAAAAAAGGTTTTGGAAGAACCTAGGGCTAGGACAGAAATAAAGATGCAGATGTAGGGAACGGACTTGACAACATGGGGATGGGGAAATGTAAGCTGAGACGAAGTAAGACAGTGGCATGGACATATATACACTACCAAATGTAAAATAGATAGCTAATGGGAAGCAGCTGCATAGCACAGGGAGATCAGCTTGGTGCTTTGTGTCCACCTAGAGGTGTGGGATAGGGAGGGTGGGAGGGAGACACAAGAGTGAGAGATATGGGGATATATGTATACATACATCTGATTCAATTTGTTATACAGCAGCAAATAACAACATTGTAAAGCAATTATACTGCAATAAAGATGTTAAAAAAATAAATAAAAAATTAAAAGGCAGTTTTCTGCCTAAAAATTTTTTTTAACATCTTTATTGCAGTGTAATTGTTTTACAATGGTGTGTTAGTTTCTGCTTTATAACAAAGTGAATCAGCTATACATATACATATATCCCCATATATCCCCATGCCACTCTCTCACTTCGTCCCAGCTTACCCTCCCCTTCCTCATGTCCTCAAGTCCATTCTCTATGCCTGTTCCTGTCCTGCCCCTATATTCTTCAGAACCTTTTTTTTTTTTTTTAGATTCCATATATATGTGTTAGCATACAGTATTTGTTTTTCTCTTCATTCTTACTTCCCTCTGTATGACAGACTCTAGGTCCATCCACCTCACTAAAAATAACTCAATTTAATTTCCTTTTATGGCTGAGTAATATTCCATTGTATATATGTGCCACATCTTCTTTATCCATTCATCTGTCGATGGACACTTAGGTTGCTTCCATGTCCTGGTTATTGTAAATAGAGCTGCAATGAACATTGTGGTAAATGACTCTTTTTGAATTATGGTTTTCTCAAGGTATATGCCCAGGAGTGGGATTGCTAGGTCATATGGTAGCTCTATTTTTAGTTTTTTAAGGAACCTCCATACTGTTCTCCATAGTGGCTGTACGAATTTACATTCCCACCAACAGTGCAAGAGGGTTCCCTATTCTCCATACACTCTCCAGCATTTATTGTTTGTAGATTTTTGATGATGATGGTCATTCTGACTGGTACGAGGCGTTAGCTCGTTGTAGTTTTGATTTGTATTTCTCTAATGATTAGTGATGTTGAGCATTCTTTCATGTGTTTGTTGTCTTCCTAAAAGTTTTTAAATGTCATTCCTTCTTTGGACACCCCACTATGACTTTTACTTTCTCTTAATCTTTAAATATAGATGTAGGTTTTTGTCTGAGCTGGTTGAAGTATTATTCTGCCTTTGAGCTTTATATTAATTACATTATTCTCTGGTTCCATGATTCTGGCCACATGTAGAATACTGTCAGCATGGATTTTCTATTGAAAAGGCAAGTACTACAATTCTACCCTTTAAAGAGAAAAGTATATTTCTGGTATCCTCACCTCTCAGTTTCTTCATGGAGGAGCAGAGAGTCAGAAGTATTTTCTAAAAAGTCCCCTAGGGTCAGTTTGGGACAGACTCAGGCCTCCAGAATGATACCACTGTGGTCCTTTACCCACTAAACAAAGTTGCCTTCTTCCTTTGAAAATGAAAGAGATTAAGAACAAGACAAATCTTCAGGAAGTTTACCATATCTTCTGATCTCTTGAGAACATATCCCTACACTTGTCCCTATCCTCAATCCTCAATGTACACTACTATATATGAAGTAGATGGCTGGTGAGGGCCTACTGCAGGAAAAAAAAAAAAAGAAGGTACAATCTGTTTGCAGAACATATATTGTTAACCTTAAAAATGCCTTCCAATATACATTAGGTGCAGAAAAATACTGTTTGATTCCACTTATATGAGTTAGCTAGAATAGCCAAATTCATAGAGTCAGAAAGTACATTGGTAGATGCCAGGGGCCAGGGGCTGGGGAGAGTGGGGAGGGGGAAAGGGGAGTTAGTGTTTAATGGGGACAGAGTTTCAGTTTAGGAAGGTGAAAAATTGGGGAGATGGATGATGGTGAGAGTTGTACAACAATGTGAATGTATTTAGTGTCACTGAACTATAGAGTTAAATATGGTTAAAATAGTATGTTTTATATTATGTCACTTTTATCACAATAAAAAAACATTAAAAAAATAAATAAATAGGTAAAAAATTTTAAAAAGTGATTGTGAACATTTACCCCATCACAAATTACTATTTGGAAAACTTGATTTTCAAATTTAGACAGTTTCTGCAAAGCAGGAGGGCACATTTCTATGCTAGATGTCTTATCTCCCAGAACACTATGCCCATTTATTAGAAAAGAAGCCCAGCTGGTGTTCTGAAGAGCAGAATCTTTGGTGGTTCCTTTTGCCAAATTACAGAGCAAAAAAATAAAAGATCTATACAAATAAACATTATAAATAACTAATGAAGAAAGCCTAAAGGCAAGATATGTCAACCACTTGGGAAATGCCCAAGTCTCTCCTTTTTCAGCATTGTTGGAAAGCTGTTAAAAACATTACGTCTAA
The DNA here is from genome assembly GCF_003676395.1 of Aethalodelphis obliquidens. Taxonomy (NCBI): domain Eukaryota; kingdom Metazoa; phylum Chordata; class Mammalia; order Artiodactyla; family Delphinidae; genus Aethalodelphis; species Aethalodelphis obliquidens. The sequence continues at coordinate 15,292,220 of NW_020837945.1, forward strand.
TTTTGTTTTCACCATTTGCTTAACAAAAATGGCAGCATTGTATAACATCCATTATTTTTCTACTTCGAGTACAGTAAGTCAAAAACATCTCCAGTTTCACCCATCACTTAAGGAGTTAGTTGTCTGTGATTTTTAAATATGGTAGTATATGTTTTTATCTAATATAGCATCTTTCCTACAAAATTCATTTAAAAATATGACTAGGTTAAATAAATAATAATACTGATCAGAGAAAAATGAACTGGTGTTAGACAAGAAGGGAAAAGATAATCTCAAGCTGAGTTCTCAAAAGAAATGTGGAGTTAATGAGGCAGATATGTGCAGGAGGATGATTGCAAATGACAAGTGTGACAGAAAATACTTCTGTGCCAAAAGATTTTCTCAGGGAAAGAAAACTACAAGAAAATAGGAAAAGTTTAAAACTAACAGCCACATCCTTTCATGCACAAGGAAGACCCAAAGAACTTATTTTCATGGGAGAAATATTGATGATGAAATAAAAATTAAAAATGGATAGAGTGGGAAAGATAGGATTCCAAGTCAATGTTATCCTGGACACACAGAATATTTCAAGTAATCTGTTCCCATTCTCTCCCAAACATACACAATGTTTGTTCCCCATAAGGTGGCACAGAGAGAAAACTCAGTAGAAGCCTCGTTGGTGCCAGAAGGAATGTGAACTTCACTCTGAGGTGCAATTAACAGTTTCTTATTGTTCTTCCCCAAACCGACCTTCATTGTAGCTATTTTCAAACCTTCTTTGCAAAAAGAATCCTTTGCCATCTTTGCCTGTGATGTCTCCTCATATGTGAAAATGTGTGATGGGTGAATATCATTCCATCCACCATGAAAGCATCTTCCATTCCTCTCCATGAGGAAAAATGGGATTGGTAACTTCACAGATGACCCTTTATGACACAGATATATTAAGTGCCACATATTTTAAATTGGCAGAAATTGACCAATTATTACCTAATGGGCTAGCAAAGTTTATGAGTTATTATTATTATATCTTCTTCCTATTTACCACACTGAAGTCTTCCCTGCTCAATAGTATATCAGAATATGACACCATTGCACGGCTGTCTAGATGTAAGGAGGCACTGAAGTGCTTAGGTCTAACTCATCTCTTTTTAAGAATATCTATAGTTAGTTAGTTTTATTCTTTCTATCCAACTTGATCAAGATGTATCATGGATATCTGAAAAAATTTCTGATCATAAATGTTAGAGAAATACTGTGAAATCTAAAATTGATTACCAGTTCATTCATCCTTTTTTTCACTTCACAAATATTTATTGAGCACTTCTTATGTGCCAGGAATAGTGTTTGAGGCTAGAAACATAAAGATGGGTACTAAGGCCCTGCCCTTGAGCAGCTCCAGTCAGGTGGAGGAGACATCCTGTATATTAATTATTGTGATAGCAATGTGTTGAGTGCTTTTGGACATGGGGACTTTTCAGAGCCTTCAGAAGGCAGCAGGAGTGGCTAGAAAGATAGCAGGATCACAGATTCTCTGCTTATCCAAACTCCCTTGCTCTGCCGTCTTGTCCTCTTTGGAGGGCGTCCAGGCTCCCTTCATCTGGAGCAGGGATGGGGATGCAATGTTTCAGAGCTGCCTAGGCAGCCCTGCCTGACACCTGCTCTCTGCTGCTCCCTGAAGGACTCATGGTGAACTGACTCATTTATTCCCAGGGAAGTTTTCTTGGCCCTAACAAGGTCCCATCTGCCATCATTTAAAAGGCAATTCCTGAATTCAACCAACTGCCATAGGAAACAGAGACTGTACCCCCAAGTCAGGATCTGTAGGAGCCCTAAGTGGCTCACTGAACCAGTCATAGATGAACTCTGACCTCTTTGCCTAGGTGTGAGCAGGGAGTGATTAACAAGTGACCAACTCTATTTTACTTGTCTCTACAGGAAAACATTTTTCTGAACCACACTAGCATCCTATCTCAAGACCCACAGATCTTTTGTTCACCTCTTCTGAAAAGTGACAGCAGAGGTTTAAAAATAAAAGAAAAAATGCTGTGCTGATGCTTCTTATTTTTTCTGCTGAAAAAGTCAATTACGTCTTCATCTCTTTCCTGCTTGAAAGAATAAGGAAAACAACCAGGAGTGTGGACACTGGGGCAGTGAAGGGGATCAGCTTTTGGGGAGGGAATGAGGCCCTGATGGGGGACATTAGTGTCCAGTTAGGGAAGGTTTTCCCTCAATCATCACCCTTAGTCACAGTCTTGAGAAGAGCTGTACAAAAGCCACACTTGCTGGTCAGCCATAGACTGTGGCTCCTTCTTTTTCTCATGGCTGGTACCAGCCCAAGGAAGTCAGATCCCACAGTGTTTCCTTCCAAATGTGCCCCCCACATTCCCTGTCAATCCATTAACATATTCATTTACAGAAATGTGTGTTTCTTTTAAATCACATAATATTACTATTTCTAAAATTATTTCTACTTTTAATTTTTTTCATTCCTTTTTTTTATTTTTCTCTTCCCTCAGTCAACCCCTCAACTTCTCCTACAAATTCCTCCAAGGATCCCATCAGCTCTGCTTGGACCTCTTCTCACCACAGGCTTCAGAAGCTGTTTACTCCTGATTTTCCAAATGAGCCACAATGAAGCTTCAAGCTCACAACCAGCAGCAGCCCAATGCTTGCTTCCCCACATACTATTCATATGTGATTTAAATCTTTCTTTTACCTTTAGAAGCTGACCCTCCAAGGTTTCTGTAGCATGGGAGAGCAAATGTGGCTTTATTAAAACTCACATCTAAATCGCAATAACTCTTAGTTCCCACTTGCTTAATGGAAGAACCAAAGGGAGTTCCGCAAAGCTTCCTCAGTTGTTTCAGAAACTCCAGAATTGCCTCACATGACAGCAGGAAACGAATCTGCTTGTGGACTTTGATTTCAGCCACATGTGCCATCCACTGCCTGTACTGAAGGAGGCATCTTGAAGAGTCCCCTCCATGGCTTACAGACTTTCTCAGAGACCAGGGGTTGAGGATATTCCCACTGCAACTCTGGGTACCACATTGCTCACCCAGTGGCCATCCTGAGGTCCCAGTCTGCCTAATTTACTAGGGTGATGGTCTCACTCACTTTTGCTACCTGAGTCCCAAAGTTGCTCTGCTTTTGCTCCAATTCACAAAAAAACCCTTAAGCTTCTGGCTTAAACTCCTCCCTCATTAGGCTTGAGAACTGGCTCTGCCAAACTCTGGAGAAGGGGTGGGACATATAGGCCACCCCTCCCTTACATACTCCTCTGATCTTTCTTTGCTCCTTGCCAAATGACTTAGCCCACATTAGGATGAATGGTGTCCCAAAAAAATATATGTCCAGGTCTCAACCTCTGCTACCTATGAATATGATCTTATCTGGACATAGAACATTTGTGGATCTTTGCAGATGTAGGAGAGAAGACCATGTGAAGACGGAGGCAGAGATTGGAGTGATGCTTCCATAGCAGGAGCCACCAGAAGCTGGAAGAGGTGAGGAAGGATCCACCCCTAGAGACTTTGAAGGGAGTGTAGCCCTGCAGACACCTTGAGTTAGGACTTCTGGCCTTTAGAACTGTGAGAGAATAAGCTTCTGTTGTTTTAAGCTGCCAAGTTTGTGGTAATTTGTGGCAGCCCTAGGAAATGAATACAGTTCTTGTTCCTGAATCCTCAACCTATTCTTCCCCTTACTTCAGCCAAAAATTTTAAAAAAGCTCAGGCAAATAAAAAATAGGGAGGAAAGTTGTCACTTGTAATCACAAATAGCTGAGCACTATCTGAGCACAGTCCCAGGTTTCAACTGGTTTCTCTTGACAGACCACTTTGTTTACAGTTAAAGACTGTATTTCTTACAATTCTGCTTGCTAATATTATAGATACTTGTTAAACTGCCTATGATTATACTTAAAATTAATAGATTTTCTTTCACTCTACCACTCATTTTGCAACTCAATCCACTCTACCCTGACTAGCAACATGCAAAACAACCATCTGTAAGGTGAAAAGAGTAGGGCGTATTGTTCTAGTTTATGTCTGAATTCTCAAAGTAAGGATTATTAGGTCTTTCCAGAGTTTTAGAATTCCAAACGCTCTCAGCATTCTGACACCAAGCCTCAGTTCTCAGGCTCTACTCTGGAACAAAAACATATTTGAATTCCTTCCAGCCTAAAAAAACACCACCAAAAACAAAAGTCTCTCCCTCTTCCAGGTTCCCCCTTAGTCATCAAGAGACATAATCTTCTGGGGCTGTAGTTAAAAGCATATATTTTGGTATCAGAAAGACCTGAGTAGAATGCCAGCTCCATGACTTAACAGGCTACCCTCTCCCGGTCTTGCTTTTCTTCAATTGTAAGATGAGAGCCAGAGAGTTTATAACCCAAGAATACAATGAGATGAGACAGAGTAGAGGACTGAGTAGTGGACAGAAGGGCCTTTAAGGGACACATGGAGACTAGAAAGGAGCCTCTGTGAAGCCTGCAAAAAGGAAAAGAAGGATTTGGAGTCCAAGGAAACACCTGGAGGACTCCTGGTCCTCTAGTGGGGCCAGCAAGGGATTGCTTGGTCATCAGCCGTAGGCAGGAGTTGACTGAGTAGCCACTGATCCTGGCCCTATGTGTAACAGATCACAGCACAAGCACCCAGAATCCAGTTGGCAGTCCCAGAGACATAGCAGGTCCCCAGAGACAGCTTTCTTCCTGCATCCAGAAAGCAGAGGATACAATGTCCGAGGACAAGAAAGACAGATCCATGAATAAATGCTCTGAGCACATTCAGGAGAGAAGCCAAGGTAGCACATCCAGGTTACTTGACAATAACAGAAAGATCGCTCCATAAAGCAGACACACCCTGAGGTTTCCTGGGTTTGTAAACAAAGGTTCCCTGGGAATTCTCAATGGTCATAATATAGTCCACATTTATATTTGTGTAATTGTGTGCCCTATATGAGATTACTCTTCTTCTTCAGCAAAAGCAGTTTCAGCATCTTTTTATGTAGACTGGGACAGAAGGTCACCTTGGGCCACATCTCAAGAGGGACCTTTAAGATTCGTAGATGAATATCAGGTAACACTGGATCATATTATTTGTTCCCCAGAGAGACAAGAGAGACCCCTAATTGTACTTAATGCACATAATATACACTCTTTTATATTAATTAAACTTATAATACAGAATTGTTAAAAGACTTGTGTTTTTATACATGTTCTTGCTATTTCTAGGCAGGCACAGAAAAGGAGAGATGGTATTGGCAGTATGTTAGGAAGTGAATCACCTGGGAGAAATTTTGAATGACAGCATGGATGATGGTTCTACCTGAGGACAGTCATTCTTGCTTACTTGCTCCATGGAAGTGTTATGAGGATTAAAATCAAAAGATGTGGTATATATATACAATGGAATATTACTCAGCCATAAAAAAGAATGAAATAATGCCATTTGCAGCAACATGGATGGACCTAGAGATTGTTATACTGCGTGAAGTCAGAGAAAGACAAATATCATATGATATTGCTTATATATGGAATCTAAAAAAAGGCTACAAATGAACTTATCTACAAAACAGAAATAGAGTCACAAATGTAGAAAATAAACTTATGGTTACCAGGGGGTAAGGCAGAGGGAGGAATAAATTGGAAGACTGGGATTGACATATACACACTACTATTGGGTTGGCCCAAAAGTTCATTCAGGTTTTTCTGTAAGATGTTATGGAAAAATCCGAACGAACTTTTTGGCCAACCCAATATGTATGATAGGTAACTAATAATAGATAACCTACTGTATAGCACAGGTAACTCTATTCAATGCTCTGTAATGGCCTATATGGGAAGAGAATCTAAAAAAGAGTGTATATATGTATATGTATAAGTGATTCACTTTGCTGTACACCTGAAACTAATGCAACATTGTAAATCCACCATACCCCAATAAAAATTATTTTAAAAATGAGATCAGAAAAATGAAAATATGACCAAGATTCACAAATTGAAGATAACACAATTATTATTTTTTTAAATTAAAAGTCATTTACATGGGAACTACATACTTAGGTCGCCAATTCTGTGACCAGGCTCTCAGGTACACGGAAGATTTCTGATTAAAATTTTAATAACCATCTCACTGTTTGTAGGAGGTTTCTCAACAGCAAATTAACAAATGGCTATGACTGTTGGATTCTGCTGATTCCCAGTTTTTCTCATTCCAGCTTCCTCTAAGCCCTTTCAATACACACACACACACACACACACACACACACACACACAAACACACACTTTACAGGAGTCCCTGGGTATTCATCTGTTTTACTAGAGCAGCCCTAAACAGAACACTTTGGTAAATTTTAGTACCTTTAAAACAAGAAAAGACTTTTTGTCCTCTTCTTATAATCCCTTCTGAATAGGTTTTTGCAAGAATGCTACTACTTGTGTCTCAAGGCAGTATAAATCCTATTTTACCTTTTCTTTCAATATGCTTTTAAAAAAAAATCAACGAGGGGCTTCCCTGGTGGTGCAGTGGTTGAGAGTCCGCCTATCGATGCAGGGGACACGGGTTCGTGCCCCGGTCTGGGAAGATCCCACATGCAGCGGAGCGGCTGGGCCCATGAGCCATGGCCGCTGAGCCTGCGCGTCCAGAGCCTGTGCTCTGCAACGGGAGAGGCCACAACAGTGAGAGGCCCGTGTACTGCAAAAAAAAAAAAAAAATCAACGCAAAGAAAAAATAAATCATGACTGATGAAGAAATACACCTGACATGGTTGTTGCACATGGACCAGCATGTCAGAAATGACCAATTCTCCTGAAAGTAAGATTACAAAATCACAACCAGAAAATGACTTTTGTAATTAGCCTCTAAAACTAATACCCAACACGTGGCGCCTTCTACTAAAGCTCCTGGAAATCTTCCTACATACTATAAATCTGCATTTGTAGACCCTCCATCAGGAGCTAAATTTGTGTTCTATCTACTGTTTTTGGTAGATTTGTGAAGAGCTAAGCAGGAAGTTTTAAGTATAGTGTGGCTGTCTAATGAAATGCCAGTGTAAACAGGACAGTAACAGAGAGAAGAAAGGACAAGAGGAATTCACAGATTCTCCATCCCCTCAAAGGTCTCTCTCCCAGGCTTCTCACTCCAAATTTTGTGCACCTACTCTGAGCTCAACATTTGCCAGATACTGGAGGGCATATGGAATAAGCCAGATTTCTGCACTTAAGGGAACTTAAAATCTATTTGAAGGAATAAGACTAGCACAGGAACAATTACTTTGCAAAACATACCAGTATAAATTTGTTGAATTTTAAATGTCTTAAAATATCATCAAAAAGAAGTTCAGTGAGAACTCCTGGAGTAATCTGAGAAAGCTTCAAGGTAAAGTGAGTGACTTAGGATGAGTCTTGAAAGATGTGAAGCCTATAGGTTGGAGACAAACATAGAACTTCCCAACTGAGGGGAACCACATCAGGGAAGGCCAACAGTTGTCCTCAGATTTTAATATATGCCTACATATGTGGGAGTTTTTTATAGAGATAGTAGATAATGGATAAGTAATTAGGTAGGTAAGAAAAAGATAGATACATAGATAGATAGGGATAGATAGATAGATACAGATGATAGATGGATAGCTAGATAAGAGAAACAAACAAACAAAGAAGAAAGGAAATAGATGATAGGTAGATAGATAGATAGATAGATGATAGATAATAGATAGACAAACAGATGATAAATGGGAGAGAGAGAGAGAGGGAGGGAGGGAGGGAAAATGGGAGGGAAGAAAGAAGGAAGGAAGGAAGGGAGGAAGGGAAGAAGGAATGGAGAGACAGATTTCCCTGGGATCCACTACCAAAGACTCTAATTCAGAAAATCTTCACAGGAGTTCCAGTAATATGGGTTTCTAATTATCTCCCATACACCCAAATGAAGAGGTGGCCACAAGCCACACTCTGAAAACCACTGACTATGAGCAAGACCGACAGCTCCCACTTGCTTTACAACAGAGATGAAAAGAGACACTGTGAGTTGAGATAGGCTTGCCCCAAGATAATTTTATTAATATAGTGCCTTTCCAGTTTTTAAGTACTGTCATAATTGTAATTTTACTTCAGAGAGGAAGGTGGTAAACATTTTATTTCCATTTTAAATGTTGGATACCAAGGGGTGAAAATGTTCTGTGACTTAACCAAGATCAGAGCTAGTTAGTGGTAACACAACCCAGGTCTTGTGATAACTAGACAAACACTCATTCCAGTAGATATAACTGACTTGCCATAATTTCCTTGCCCGAAATGGAAATTTTTATTTTGGCATTCATTAAATTGAAGAAATATATAGATATATAGATGACCTTATATCTAATCAGAATGTTCAATTGCCTTTCCCAAAACCCACTTTATATTTCTTCTTTCTGTTATGCATTCATTCATTCCTTCATTCATTTCACAAAGTTACAGAGCATGCCTGACCAGATTCTAAGTTTGGGGGATAGAAATGGTCTCTCCCCACATAGAGATGATATTAAACAAATAATTACAATTCTGATTACAAGTCTGACAAGTGGGGAAATACAGCTTACTATAGGTAGTAAACAAAGGGAGTTCAAAGAAGTCCACCAGGCAAGTCAAGATATTAAAGTTAAGAGTTAATTAAGATATGAAAGGTGACCAGTAGCTTCAATGAGAACATCTATGTTTGAGCAAAGCAACAAAGCATCTTCAGGAAACAGAAAGAGAGTTAATGGCTGCAGCAAGTGAACAAAGAAGAAAAGAGAATTTGGTGAAGGTAGACCATTTGGCTGAGGCAGGACTACTGGGCATTCCACACTGCTGTGTCACAGATGGTATCCACTCCAGGCTCCACGGGAAGTGAGTCTAGTAAGCTAGAAGGTTCTCATAAGCTCTAGCAAGAACTTGTTCTTTTTTCTAAGAGTAATAAGAAGCCATTAAAGTTCTTTAGTCATGAAATGATGTGATCAGAACCAGACTTTGAAAAAAATCAGGATTTCAGCATGGTTTCCTTTACAGAGAAGTTGAGTGAAAAGGGTAACCAAGAGTCCAGTTATGAGGCCATTGCAGTGATCTAGGAAAAAATCAGTGGTAGCATGGGATAGGATTGTGGCAGTGTGGAAAAAAGCCAAGTGGATGAACAGTGGAGATGTCTAGAAGGCAGAGCCTACAACCCAGCAGTGATGTTTGGATTCAGGGAGAGCGAATAGTCAAGGTTGACTTCCAATTGTCTGACAAATAGAAGGATGGTGTCCGCCATTCCCTGAGACAGGAATGACTGGGAAAAGAGCAGTTTTGAAGGGGGAAAGGAAGAAGGAAGATAATTAATCAAGTTTAAACTGGGTTAAATTTTTTTTGCATGGAAACTTTCTAAATGGAGATGTTAAGTGAACAATTGGATATTCCAGTTGGGACTCCAGAGATCTGGACTAGAGGTGAAGTTTCAGGAGCCATAAGTATGAGAGTAAGTGAGACCTGAGAGGAAAACATATGGAGTGAGAGAAGAAGAGACCTTAGAAAAAACCCTCAGGCAATCCAGTATCCAAAGGTTATGTAGAGATGAGTGGTAGCAAAGGATGAAGAGAAGCCATGAGAAGGGAAGAGAAAATCAAAGCCAATGTGGTCTCATGGTTGCTATAACAACATGGTCTCATTAACGACAGTCTTTTAAAATCATCTTTAAAATATCTAAATTCCTATACCTCTGATAAGGTAGAACCTAATATGGCATGACAGAAAGTACTCACTCACTGGTGGTGGTTAGGGAATCTCATCTTGCATTAAACCATAATATTCTGATCTCTTTATTTTTCAACCACTGGCCAAATGTACAAGGTTCATTGTAAGACATTGAAAGCAAATATAACTCCTTATTTTTAAAAAATAGACTATTGCATATAACCCTGCATTCCTCGGAAGTTGATTCCAAATTTGATCATTGATATCCTTTGTTTCTTCACTTACTAATTTTTGGCAATTTCATTCAATAAAATAAAATTTTATTGAATTATTCATTCAATAAAATAAAATTTCATTCAATAAAATATCACTATATGATTCCAATGAGATAATTTTCCTCCAAGGAACTAGTTCTGGCTAAAACTTCAGCAAAAGAAAAGAGTAAAACTGTTTGAATTAAGGTTTTTGTTTTTTTTTTTTAATTATCCCTGGGTTTTGTTTTTTTATATGAACCCAGGTAGAGATTTGTCTTCTTTCCAAGGAGATGACTTACAGTTCAATGTGAGGACAATTTGCCACCAAGGTTGATTTGCCTGGTCAGTTTCACTGATCCTTTTTGCCTTTCCATGTGTGTTTTCACAGAAATAGTGGGTGTAAATGAACAACCTTTCCAGAAAGAGGACAGTTTTTCCAAGAAGAAGGAAAAAGGAACTAAATCTCCAGACAACTTGTACATTTTGCAGCAGTTAACAGAGAAGGCTCTGCCCAAAGATGAGATATCATAGGAATATTCTCCTCCTTCCGTCTGTCACAATCATGCAATCATGGGTTTAAATTCAAAATCTCAGAATGCTAGTATTTCTGCAGAGTGTTTTCCTAACGTACTCCAGTGCTCTTCTCCACATTGCCCTAGAGCTTGTGAGGCAGCACTGTGTCCTGAGTACCTTGTTTAAAATGTTCTCTCACTCTGGGTTACTTCATTTCAGCAAGCATTTAATGAACACCCTCTGTACAAAGCACCGGGCAGAGGGTCATCGGTGATATAAAGATATACAAAGATTAAAGGATAGGGTGAGGCTTCAGAAAGATGCATAAACACCATGAGCTCTGGAATCAAACCATCAACCTCTTTGAATCTTTCAAAACTCCAGAATAATTATGAAAACCATTGCCGAGGTATGAAAAATCTTGGCCATGACCCCAAAGGCACAGAAAGCTGGAAGTTACTCCAAAAGGTGTGTGTTTTGGGGGAGGCAGGGGCGGGCGGGGAATGGGAGTAAAGTCGAGAGGAGACACGCTTAAAATACACTAAGGCATAAGCTAAAAATAAGATAGCTCACATTTATTGAATGTTCACTGTGAACCAGCAACCATGTTAAGTGCTTTATATGAATAATCTCATTTTCCTTACAAGCAATCCTATGAGTATTTTATAGGATTTTATACCCCGTTTTATAAATGAGTAAGGTAAAGTTTAGAGACATTAAATAAATTATGCAAAATCACTCAGATGGTAAATGGCAGAGCCTAGGATTTAAGCCAGAACCTGGGTTCTACAGCTCTCTCTAACAACCGCACTGCCAGCCTGACTCTAATCCTCAGGACCCTTTTATCTGATAGGTACACAGTACCCAGGGCCCATGAAACTTTTAGGGGCCCACAAAAATGTTTTAATTTTATTTCTTTTAAATCAGAAGACAATATGAATATAATAATAATAATAACTTTATAATAATAATTAACCCAGCCTTGATTGTGTTCCTCTTTATACTAACATAATCATAAAACATATATATTTTTTTAATGCAGGAAGGGATTCTCCAAGGCAAAAATGTTCAGGACCCAGGAAAATCAATAAAGGGGGTACCATCTCCTGCTCAGTGAGAACTGTACGTCCTCCCTTTCTAAGCCCCTTCAGGCTGAACCCTTAGGTAAGTTTTTCCCTTCACTGTAATAAAATAATAATAACCAACACTTATATAGCTTCTACCATGTGCCAAGTATGGTTTTAAGATCTTTATATACATTATTCACAAGACACTGTGAAGGAGATGCTATTATTAGCTTCATTTTAAAGAGACAATTTATGTTTCTTTGACTCATATCCCACCCACATAAATATACGAAGGCTCATTTTGAGATGTGTCTCCATGCCTAGAATCCTCCCAGAATGTCTTCACTCATGCAGTCATGCAGTCATTCATGTATTCCTTTAGCATGCCTGTCTTAAGAAAGATACTCTACTAGGCTCTGTAAATATGAGAAGAGAAAAAAAGCATCTCTGTTCATAAGTTGCTAACAGTCTGATGCTAAGCTCATGAGGAGTATTTAAAACATACCTCTTGTTGATTCACCTACTTGGATCCTTAAAAAAAAAAATCTCTGTTATCTGTGAGATATTTGGGACTTGGTTTTGGTTTGCTGGTGTTTGGTTGGTGGTTTTTAGGTGTCCATGTGTTTATTTGTCTGGAAAGGTGTTAAAGATTGTGCAGGAATTTACTTCACTTTTGCCATTGCACAAATAGAGCATAAATAGCTCTCTTCCAGAAGTTTCTACTCTGTTTAATACAGAGTTAATAAGAACTTTCTGCAGAGGATTACCTTCAGTACAAGTCAGTGAAATTTTTAGGTGTAACTCATATATATAATAATACAAAGTATTATTTCAGTCTTTTGCAAGATGTAAAAATCACCCAGTTTTCTGTCATGAAAGTGGTCCCTCTGTCACTGCAGGCATTTAGGATTAAATCAGTTTGATTGTTCTACTGTTTTTACTTTTCAAGCATGGAAAAACTGCACACTCGCCTGATATCATTAAGATAACTTGAGGATGACTAGCCATACGTTGACAAAAGGAGAGATTCGTTATTGTGATTAAATAAAGCAACCACGCTATTGTTAAAATTCCAACCACTTTTCTCACAGTTCACTGTTATTAAAACATTCTTTCACAGAAATTAATACATTGCCATGAATCTCATTTCTTTTTTAAACTCTTTTTACTTTGCTGTTGAAACCTTGAAGCTCTTCTTTGGGTATATAAAGGAGCTCAATAAGTGGGTCCTTCATTATTATTATTAATATCAAGAGTTTCAACCTGGTTTCCATTTGCCCCCAGCTTTTGCAATCATTTTTATGCAGTCTTTAGTTAAATACGACTAGACTAAATGATAGTGGATTCTTTTTCCACAATAATACTTATTTAAAATGTTTAAATATAATTTGCAGGAAACTTTTACCTTCACAACTGACTAATTATCATATTTAACAAAGCCTTTTTTTTTTTTTGTGAAAGTAAAAGAGTGAAGCAATTACCATCATTTGCATGCACACTAAAACTAGCACAGGAAATGTGACCTTCATTTAGGCGTTGAATAATGTTCTAAGCTTTATCCATCCTGCCTGCTAATCACCACAGTGCAAGACAGTCCTGTGTTGGGCAACTGAATTGTTTTTGTAAACAAAAAGTAAGTTTTCTATTAACTTTACACATTTTCTGGCAACAGATGACTAACATAAGGAAAGGTCATTGAATGACACTGAGTTCCAGCTAGATGTTATTGGAGGGAGGGAAGACAGAGTCTAGTGATAAGAAAAACTACTAAAGCTTTCTCTCTTTGTGTCTTATTTGGAAAATAGAATCTTAAAATGGCTTCGTTAAAACTCTCCAGCAAACGAAAAGCAAGAGCCTGCTAGATACATTTTTATTTTAAAAAAAAAAGAGATCTATACTACTATTACCATTGAAAAAAATGAAAAGATATTCAGATTATAATGCATAAATTTTTACTTATTATCACCAGTCCAGATGGAGTATTGTAAACTTTCTAAGGAGCCCCTAAAAGAAGCAGGAAAGAGATTTGAAATTTCTGATAATTGAAATAAATCCTTTTGTGTACCTCTAAGGCAGATGGTAGGCTACTCTCAAGAAATAAAACTTGACAGGAAGGATTGGGGTGCGAAGGTGATTCTGGTCTATTGAACTCAGAAAGCATGTGTCTTGCAGCAGCTGCTATTAAATAAATATTCTGAATCTATAACCACTCCATCTCTGGTGACCATTTGCATGGTAAACTTAGGAAAGCACAGTTTTAGAATCTCTTATTTATGTAGATTAGAAGGAAAATAATAATCCAAGATTCTTTCCTGCCCAGAGGTTTACATTCTCTACTCCAGAAAGGAAAATTTTATATCATAGCCAATATATAATGAAGAGTCACTTAAAATTCTGGGGTCATTAATCATCACATGCATTTGCTTTTCTTTTCCAGTTTTTTGCAAACTCCAGTGTATGCACACGCATTGAAAACATAAATAGATAGATAATATAGATATAGATATTTACACAGAATATGTGTATTTATCCTGTGGCTGGTGGGCTCAGCTGATTAGAGCCTGTTCTAAAGCTTCCAAGGTCCAGACTTTGGCTTTGCTGTGGCAGGAATTGCGCTCTGTGATACTGTGATTTCTGGTAAGAAATCTCTATTTGGCCTTCAAACTTTTTCTGGCACAGAGCTCCTAAAACCCTTGGAATTTCCTAAATGATGAGCGTGATCAAGCTGCCTTTTGTTATGTTAATGAGGAGAATTGGGGAAAGCCTCTAGGTAACCTAAGCACAGGGGCTTAGGTTGCCAGGAGAAGCAACCCTGTGATTTGAGAACTGTCAGTCTCACTCCCCACCATCCTCACCTCAGAAAAGGGGAAAGGGGCTAGGGATTGAGTTCCATCACCAATGGTCAATTGTCCCTATGCAATGAAGCCTCTATAAGAACTGAGAAGGACAGGTTTGCAGAGCTTCTGGATTGGTGGCCATGTGGAGGTGCTGGGAGGGTGGTGCTCTGAGGGGCATGGAAGTCTCCTGCCCTTTCCCTATATCTCATTCGATGGGTCTGCTTCACCTGGCTGTTCCTGAATTATAGCTTTTCATAATAAACCAATCATCTAGTAAGTAAAATGTTTCTCTGAGTTCCGTGAGCCACTCTGGCAAATTAATTGAACCTGAGGAGACATTCATGGGAACCTCCAATCTATAGCCATGTGGGTCAGAAACTCAGGTGACAAAGGGCATCTGAAGTGGGGAGGGGCTTAATTTGTGGAAAGTCCTGGTAGATAGTATCGGAGTTGAATTGTAGGACACAAGCTGGTATTCTGAGAATTGCTTCCCGTTGATGTGGGCAACTTCCTCCCCCCAACACACATACACATACACACTGGAATTTTTCTCAGAACACCTTTGGACACCCCCATCTCTAGTTAGCCAAGTTCTAAAGGTGCACAGTGAGTCGCAAGATGAAGCAGGTGAGAAACTGCCCATCAGCACAAACAATCCTCATGACTGAGAGAAAAAGATCCAAATACAAGCCTTGCTGAAGGTATGTTAAAAGATCTGTCTAGACAGGTAATATTTTTATTTGCAAGCGTGTCTATCCAAGACATACAGTGTGACTTAAACAACTAACTTGCAGCTTTGGTAACTAAAGAACAACCAGAAGAAAATGTCCTGGGTGTGGGTCTTAAAGAAGGATAAATTGCATTTCTGAAATCTTTCTTATGTCATCTTCTCTGGGGTTTTAGAAAGTAGGTTGCTTAGATTTTCAGATTACAAAGTCATTAGCTCAGAAAGGTCAAAGAGTCCCAGAGAGAAAAGAGAACGGGCCAGGCTGGACTCTGTCTGGGCTTTAAGGGACAAGATCTTAGAGAGATGGTTTGTACCTGTGCATGGTGTGGTCGAGCTTACTAGGGAAGAGAGCTAGAGGAATCTGGGGGAAGAAATCTTATCCAAGAACAAAAAGTGTCCCTTACATCAAATTTCTCTAGAACCCTAGAATAGCCACAGGACCAGGTGAATGTCCAGCAGAGGAAGCAAGGGAAAGCCATCCATGTCAGGGATGCACCACTAACAATATCTTAGTGAAGGTGTGGATAGGTATGATTCACCCTGGAAATCTCTGGAGACCACAGAGGACTGCATCCCCTTCAGTGAGGTCTTCAGAGATGAAGGGCTAGGAGTACCTGAGAGCTGACCATGGCAGGCCAAAGTAACTAAGCGAGAGAAGTTGTTCCCAAAGGCACACAAGTCAAGAAGTGTTTGTGGGATAGCAGGAACTGGAAGCCAAGGAGGCAGTTTGTATTCAAAGACCCAGTTGTACACACGTAGAGAACAGATGTTTGGATACCCGTGGCGGGTAAGGGGAGGTGGGATGAATTGGGAGATTGGGATTGACACATATACACTACCATGTGTAAAATAGATAACTAATGAGAACCTGCTGTATAGCACAGGGAACTCTACTGAAGGCTCTGTGGTGACTTAATGGGAAGGAAATCCAAAAAAGAGGGGATACATGCACACGTATAGCTGATTCACTTTTCTGTACAGCAGAAACTAACACAACATTGTAAAGCAACTATACTCCAATAAAAATTAATTTAAGAAAAAAAAACTTTGCTGGCAAATCATAGGTAACTTGTTAAAAGTGTAAAAATAAAAGGTCCAGTTGTGGCTGAAGAGGGTGTCACTGTTCCCAACAATACTCTACACAAAAGTCTATTAAGAAAACTAGCCCTCCGTTGCTTGTAGAGCCAGTGGTAACATATGGGAACTCAAAGCATTCTGGTAAGGATCGTAATAACTAAGGAGAACAGCAGAATATCATTTAGGAACTTGCATTCCACAAGGGCCTCAAATAACTGGCGAACTTCTGAGAGGCAGAGATATTTTAGCTTCCCTGCTGTCCTGAACAAGGAAAGACTCATACTGATGGCAAAAGCTCTTGTACAGTCTGGGCAAACACATCAAGGCCAAGAGATTTGCCTTCATGTCCATCCTGCTTGGGTCTAACACGTTAAGAAGGTCATTAGCGGTTGTTAGCCTCAGCCAAGGAGTTCGCCGCCACCAGTCACACGAGTACTTTCATCCACAAGCTGGCTTGAGTCAGTGCCAGGGCAACAGGTTCAATACAACTGGCTGAGGCGATAGCTAACAGATAGCATGACGGGTGCAGACCCCTAAACACACCAGAAGCTTGTCCTAGAAGCCTCAACAGCTGGCCAGTTGTGAGCTGCAAAGAAAGGGACAGAAGAGGAGTAGGTAGTGGTTAAGATTCTGATGCTACAAAACAAGACAGTAAGAGGAAGCAGGCTTGGAACTTGAATTCCAGTTCTGACTATAGAAGACCTGGCCATAAAATTGGGGAGAGTTGTTCTTCCCTGAAAGGGAAATCCAAATAATTAAATAAGGCAACTGAAGAAAGCAATTAAATGCAATGCTTCAGGATAGATATCAAGGCCATTAATAGCAATTAATGCCTTCTGTTCGCAGTCTTATGTATGGAGTATTGTAATTTCTGCAGAGTAAAAAGATCTATTTTTCACTTCATTAATCAGAAAACATTATCATTGTGATCAAAAAAAGTGGCCTCATTTTACTTCCCAACCAAGATTTAACTGCAAGTGCTTACAATGAGGCCTCATTTTCTTAAGACTTTATCTCAGTTAAAAGACATAATACAGCCCATTAGTCCATAGACTGTGGAATATTATAATAAATACTTAAAACCACTTATCAAAATAAAGAGCCAAAGCACCCTCTGCCATGCACTGGGCCTGATTGTTTAATCAGAGTCTCTCACTCACTAATTGGAAGTACTCAGGACTCCAAATGATTCATCTTGTTGAATTAAAAAGGTTTCACACTGGAGAACTTTAGCACTTCTCCCAGCTAGGTCACCCTCATTATACTAGCTTTAAATCTTCCATTACATTTTCCTTTTTATATGTCAATGCGAAAAAAGGACAATAAATCTGGCCTTTGAAGCCAATGACGTACAAAGTGGCTATTCCACATGAAGGCCACCGTACATATAGCCACATGCGAAAGGGAAAGAAAATCAATTTCTTCCAGAAGATTACTAAAATCATTTGATTTTATTTATTTTACAATCTACAAATTCCTGCCCGAAAAGCAGGTTGGTTTATTTTATCTGCTTAGGAACTTATTTATAGGATATTAAAGAGCTATTAGACACAATAGAAAGATTGTCAGCAGATGTGTTTGCTTTATGTTTTTTCCCGTAGAATTTTGCTGGAATGATAATCAGGCTGGCGAAACACCATCCTACCCAGAGGACCAGACCTTGCTTTCTGCACGGGATCTTTCTCTGAGTCTCACAAAGCAACAGCAGCCAAGAATGAATACATGAAGGGCCTGTGGTCAGAAGAGGAAGTGGACAGGGTTCCCTGGGAGATGACAGGAAAACATTAATTTCCTCTGAGGGCGAAGGGGCAGAACTGTGAACATTAGCAGCATCCAATGGTCGAGTAAGTCTCTATAAACCAGGTAATCGAAGAGCAAGCCTATTCCCTCCAACACAGCGCCTTCTGTTGCTTTGGACTGCCACTTCTCTGAGTGATCTGTGAAGATGGCTAGATGGTTAAGTGTGCAGTGATAGACATTTAAAGCTAACCCTTTACTTTCAGTAAACATTCTCTTTGAAACTCCGAAGAAAATCAGCTTCAACCCACCATCTGCCAGTCCTTTAAATGAGGGCAAAGGTAGCCCACTCTGTGGGCTCAGATAATTACTTCTTAAGGCTTAGTTAATTAGGACAGTTGTCTCATTATCAGCTAAGTGTCTTTCATGCAGCTCAGATGAACTGAGTAGGAAGATTCATCTCAGAAATGAGGCCAGGGCTAGAAAACCCAAATACTGCTCATCAACGTTTCCATTTTTAGAAATGTTTATGAATGAAAGGCAAAGTCCTGATGTTTACTATAGACACAGCATACTCATAGAGCCAAAGGAAGAGAGTAAATAAAGAAAAATTCAGTGAAAAATAGTGCTAGCCTTGGCAACGTTTCTGTTCTCCTATTTGAGCCTAAGATGTATATACATTCCTTCTCGTTGACTCATCTGAGGCTGCTACATTCCTGATCACCTCCACTGCAATTGCCCATTTGTGGACCTCCTACTAACACTTCCCCATGGAGCACGGTAGTTACAAAAGGGACAAATAAAAGGGGCCGCATTTGTTGTCTGCAGAATCAAAATGGAAGTAGAAATTGTCAACAGAACACTGCCTATGGTAGTGAGAAATATACAGCCTTCTGTTCTTTTTGTCTCTATCCCTTGACTATTCTCATCTGTAATTCTGCCTTGGCTTTATGTGTTAGGTTTCATTATAGGGTTTTGCCATGATTCCACATCCATTGTGTCTTAAGAGACCCAGAAGAGAGAGCCAATACCAACATCAAACTCTGATCCAACGTAGTAAGGACTCTCACTCTTCTCCTGTCTTTCTTTCCTCTTAAAATTGTCTTTCTCTTTATTCTTCTCAGCCAGATGCTGGTTCCTCTATTTTTATTGCTAAAAATTTGCTTGCCCCCCTTATCCACCTATACTTTCTCATATTTCTCACCACTGTTGACTCATATTTTTATCCTAATGAGGCTTCACTACACATAGATTCTCTCTGTTCCCATAATGTATTTATATATCCCTAATAAAAACCTTTGTTATCCATGTGCTTAAAAAGTCTTTTTCCTACATCCCTCCTCCATGAAGCTGAAGCATCTTGAAGACAGGGATTCTGATATGATAACACAGTACGGTGCCTGGACCATAGGAGGTACTTAATGTGTTTATATTGAATGAAAAAATAAAGGGCAGCATATGGAAGGTGGAATCTGTTCTGTCTTCTTTCATTTAGATGTCTTTCCCACTCCTTGTGACCAACCATCAGACAGTGATTTGACTGTACAACTACGTTTATCACCTCTATCGTTATTGACTTCTTTGAATTCATCCATTTCTTTATGCATAGAATTATGGAAACTCAGGATTCCGTGTGCCCTTAAAGATCGTTTCAAGCAACACCTTCTCTGGTTCTTCAAGCAAGTACCTTCTCTGGTTAAACTCTCCTCTTTTAAAGTAAAGAAAGAAAAGGCTGCATGATTGTTTTCTTCTTAAAGAAAGTGCAAACTTTTGGACATTTGGGAAAATCTTAGGAGTGGAAACGTAACTGGGGAAATGGAGGTTGTTCATATAAGTTTGGCTCTGAAGCAAGAATGTCTGGATTCAAACCCAGCTTTGCCACTTAATCAATGTAACCTTGATTATAGTATATAATCTCTCTTTTCTCATTGCTGAGATGAGAAAATAGATCTGACCTTTTAGGACTCTCATGGGGTTCAATGAGATAAAGTGTGTAAAGGACAGTGATGGCCTACTTCCACCTTGTAAGCACAATGGATGCACTCAACCTTGGTTCTTATTACTATTATTAAGCTGTAGCAACATTCCTCATGTCACTAAGGAAGGCCCATCCAAAGAGACACAAAGGGGTATAAACATTTTTTGTTTTTTGGGTTTTTTTTGGCTGCGCCATGCGTCTTATGGGATCTCAGTTCCCTGACCAGGGGTTGAATCCGGGCCACAGCCGTGAAAGCCCAGAGTCCTAACCACTAGGCCACCAGGGAACTCCCAAAACTCATTTATTCTTCCACCTCACCATACAAGCATTAACACCCATACCCTCCTCTCCACTCACTACAGAAAAATTTCCTTTGTGTGATGCAAAGTGCATCTTTAGGAAACACTGGCTTTCACCTCCCAGTACCTTAAACATACTTATAACTTCCATTGCTTCAGTTCTAACTGTATCTCTGGGTCCCACAGTCTGTTACTCTTCCCCATCCCATAATAATAGCTAATAATCATAGCTAATGTTTCTTGCATGCTTATAATGCACTTTACAAGTTTTTAACTTATTTAATTCTCAAAACAACCCATTAGAAAGGCACAATTATTATATCATTGGATTATTAAACTATTTTTCAAATTAAGAAACTGAAACAAACAGGTTAAGTAATTTACAAGAAATCATGCTATAAATTATTTAAAGTTAAAGGATGCAGTGAAATACAAAAATGTAGAGTGAAAGATGCATTAAAATAAAAATATTTTAAAGCTGTGGCAAATTACTAGGAGAGCCAGGGAGCTTATCTTTCAGAAAAATTACTGAATTATACCAAAATATGTACAAATGCTTTCCGAAAATTCTGGAAATGATCATAGAGTTTCAAAACGTAGAAAAATTTGAGACTTTCTGTAATTAAACTTGAGCAAGTTTAGATAAAATTCTGCAAAGGGAGGAAGGAAAAAAATTAAAAAGAAGGAAGGAAGAAATGAGAAAACGAGAGAAAGCAGGTCAGGGAAGGAAAATAACCATTGTGGGCAAGGCACCTTTTCCGGAATAGTTTAATCTTGTGATTTACTGGTATCCTACACTCCTTTGTCTTTCTGTCTCTTTCCATTGCACCCTTCTGGTGAGATCCCAATCTTTCCCTATTCCTGTGTTATAGGTATCTGAGTCATGTTTCACCCTGGAATCTGTCTTCATCCTCTGTTCCTTCATTTATTGAAGAGATTACCAAACATTTGGTACTCAAGTCAGACGGACCTGTGGCTTCCCTGTTCCTGAATACCTCCTCCCCATTCAGTTCACCTCAACGTTCAGACCCATTTACATTCCACCCATCTCCTGAATCCAGTCTCTTGCCTACTGGTCCTCTCTCCTCTGGTCCACATTCCCCTTTCTTGTGCCAGGATTCACACAGCTGCACTTCTGCTCTATCAGAGTCCTGGGCACCCTTCACTTCCATGCTCCACTGCTACAGCCAGCAGGCTATTTTCATGTTTACACACATCATGGCCACCGCCATCACCAACAGTTCTTCCACCCCTGCCATGTGTCTCAGGGTCCACCCATACTTTCCTCTCCCAGCCTCATTTCACAACCCTCTCCCTTTCACTCTGTGCTCCAACTTCCAGAACCTTCCTTCCATGGCTCAGACACATAATGCTCATTCCCACTTCTGGCATCTGCAGGTGCTCATTCTTTTTCATCCACACTGCCCCCTCTCCACTCCACTGCCCTTTCTCTAGTCAACGCCGACTACCTTTCAGATTTCACTGACGTTTAACTTCTTAGGGAGACCTTGCCTGACCTTCCAGCCTAGATTGGGCTCTGTTGTTAGTTGTCTGTTCCATTTCTACAACACATTCTTTTCCTTCTGAGCACTAACCTGAGTCTGTGATTATACATTCACTTCTTTGAGTGTTTCCTTTGAAGTCATGCCTGTTCCATCCACTAATTGTAGGCACTATGAACGCAGGGAACACATCTGGCAGTGCTCATTATGTCACTCAACTCTGTACCTGCCACATATGCAGCGTTCACTGCCTGAATGAATGGGTTCATCTCAAATGCACAGCAAACCTAATTGTTCCTGTGCCTGAGGACACACAGCAAGTGTAGCCACAAACACTGGGTCCAGCTTTAGAAACCAGCTTGCTCAAACCCAACTGGCATGGTTTACTATACTCACCATACCACCACCTCCATCTAGACTATAGCCGACTTTCATTTCTACAGAGTCATAGAAAGGTAACTAGTTTGCAAAATCAAAATTTCTTCTGCATACTAAAGACACACTTGGCTACTGGGTCCTTGTAAATGAACTTTTGTTATTAAAGAAGTGAGCCAATTAGAAAAGATTCATTTTTGATACATTTTAATGAAGGAAATTTCTACGTCCCTTCAAAAAAAAAAAAAATCCACCATCTGGTACAAATATAAAGAAAACTCACCCTGCTAATGCCATGTGCAAACATGAATAATACAACCTAAAGGGCAACAGAAAGTCTTCTGTCTCTGATGTGTGTAAGGATTTTTCGGAAGTCTGCGTTATTTGAGGAAAGTTTTCCAGGAAAAAGTAAGAGCAGCTTTTCATTCTCAGTGCCTCAATCAGCATTTGAATTAAACAAGAAGACAAAAGAAGATCCTCCAAACCAATAGAGATTTCAAACTGCTAAATTTCCTCCAAACTGCATTAACATAAACAGAACCAGAATATATGATATTCAGAAAGCATCACAAAAGTTGGCCTCGCTGAGCCAAAGAATACGCCATTAAAAAGCAAACATTGTCGGGGAAAACAGAGCTTCTACCAAAAGCAAGAAAAGACACCGTTCTGGAGGTTCTGAGACAAAAAATGCTATTCACACAGAAGCGCAGGGTTTCTAGGGGCAGCGAGCTGGACGCAGTTTTCGTGGACGGCTGCCACCAGGCGGCCACTCTGGGTATTACAGCTACTTGAAATGTTTTAATTCCAAAGATTCCCCCGGAGAAAACTACCTGTGAAAATTCTCAAATATAGAGATCACGTCCTGGTATTTTTCATCACTCTACCTATCAAACCATTATTCTGAGAAATTATAGTTTCCCCTTAAAATGGATTGGGAGGTAAAATAGAGCTTATAACTAAGTTGAACAAGCATGCCGCATAAAATGTAACTCTATTTATGTCCCCCGCCCCCCCCCCCCTCCACCCCCCCCCCCCCCCCCCCCCCCGCCGACTGTCCCTTGGAATTTATTCAATGAAGTTGGTTTTTATTTCCTCGCTTCAGGATGAAAATGCATGCAGCCTCTCACACTGTTGGTGGGAATGTAAATTGGTGCAGCCACTATGGAAAACAGTATGGAGGTTCCTTAAAAAACTAAAACTGGAACTACCATATGATCCAGCAATCCCAGTCCTGGGAATATATCTGGAAAATATGAAAACTCTAATTCAAAAAGATACATGCACCCCAATGTTCATAACAGCACTATTTACAATAGCCAAGACATGGAAGCAACCTCAATGTCCATCAACAGATAAATGGATAAAGAAGATGTGAGATTTTATATATATATATATATATATATATATATATATATATACAATGGATATTACTCAGCCATATAAAAGAATGAAGTAATGCCATTTGCAGCAACATGGATGGACCTAGAGATTATCATACTAAGTGAAGTAAGTCAGACAGAGAAAGACAAATATTATATGATATCACTTTCATGTGGAATTAAAATACGGTACAAATGAACTTATACAAAACAGAAACAGACTCACAGACACAGAAAACAAACTTATGGTTACCAAAGGGGATAGTGGGGGGCAGGGGTGGCAAAGATAAATCAGGAGTTTGAGATGAACATATACACACTACTATATATGAAATCAGTAACCAACAAGGACCTACTGTATAGCGCAGGGAACTATTCTCAACATCTTGTAATAAACTATAATGGAAAAGAAACTGAAAAAGAATATATATACATATATAGACTATATTCATATATATATAATATACATATATATATATACACAAAAGAAAATGAATCATTTTGCTGTATACCAGAAGCTAACACAACATTGTAAATCAACTATACTTCAATTAAAAAAACAAAAATTTCGGGCAGCCCAAGTCTTTTTTTTTTTTTGCGGTACGCGGGTCTCTCACTGTTGTGGCCTCTCCCATTGCGGAGCACAGGCTCCGGACGCACAGGCTCAGCAGCCATGGCTCATGGGCCCAGCCACTCCACGGCATGTGGGATTTTCCCGGACCGGGGCACGAACCCGTGTCCCCTGCATCGGCAGGCAGACTCAACCACTGTGCCACCAGGGAAGCCCCCAAGTCTTTTTTGATTATAAGAAATATTGTTGCAACTTGGTGATCAAATAGTTGGTCCCTGGTATTGGTCAGAATTTCAATCTACCATTAAAGGTGAGTCAACTCCAGTTTAGGACAGAATCTAGCAGAAAGCTGATGTTAGGGAAGCGGAGGAGGTGAGTTGTCTCTTTTCTAGCTTAGTATTTCTAACCCCTAAATGAAGATATTTGGAGACGGAGCCTTTGGGAGGTAATGAGGGTTAGGTGAGACCATGAGGGTGAGGTCCTTACAATGGGATTAGAGCCCTTCTAGGAAAAGACACCAGAGAGCTTGCTCACTCTCTTTCCATGAGCAGGCTCTGAGTAGAGGCCACATGGGAACATAGCAAGAAGGTGGCCGTCTGCAAACCAGAAAGAGGGTCCTCACCAGAACTTAACCATGCTGGTACCCTGATATCAGATTTCCAGCCTCCAGAAGTATGAGAAAACAAATTTCTGTTGTTTAAGCCACCCAGTCTACAGTACTTTGTTATGGCAGCCTGAGCCACTAAGACACAGGGTGAGTGGCAAGCCCCTTGGCATGTAGCAGCTGTCAAAGTAGCACAAGGGACCCAGTTCACACCTGCGGGTGGAGAGCAAGCTGCTCTGACAAACAGCACAGCAGGCATGCAGAACTCTAATGATGCATAATCAAAGTCCAGTGTAATTGGTTAGGCCAGCCATGACTGTCTTATTTCCTTCGTTCATATACTCCCTTTTCCAGCCTCTCTTGCAGTTTTCAGAAACAGGTGGCCAGGTCACAATGTTCTAGCCACAGAAGTGAAGAGGGGCATCTTTTTGGAGTAATGTTTCTTCCCTAATGAAAAAAAGATAGAGCCACAGGAGGATTTCTCTCCCTCCCCCTTTCTTATCCTCAAGTCCCATCTTGATGCCTAGAATACTGCAGTAGGATAGCAGGTATCTTGCAACAAATAAGTGCTAAGTCAAAAAGCTTATAGACTGAGGATGGAGAACTAAAAGGATAGAAATCGTCTCTGTCCTTACTGACATTTCTGAGCAGCTGTCCCACATCTGAATGCACCTGTGTCTAGATTAGTTGTTGTGGGAGATAACTACATATGCTTATTGATCAGATTTTCAGTTGCTTACAGGGGAATGCATTTTCATCCACGTTGGAAAGGACAAGCAACAATGTGCACACAACAAAAATACATCACTAAGTACCTCCAAGCTCCATTTTGCATGAAGCTAAAGAAAGAGAGACACATGCAGGCCCCATTGTTTGGTAGTAAATCTGACCACTCTTCTTGGCATCCCCCAGCCCATCTTGACTTCTGGTGGAAAGACAGTAAACAACTTAGTAAATACTTCAAATAACTTTTAATGTAGATGTTCCTACCTTACAGGAAAGAGTTGCTAAGTTATCATTTGCACCTCATAACATACCTGCTGGTATGCAAATATCCAAAAGAAAGGGAAAGTGTAGCAAAATACCAAATAACAACACTGATAATAACAGTGAGAAAAATGCTACTAGCTCATGAGTTGCAAAGATCCCCAAAGTACAGAAAGTACTTAGGACCTTATTTCTATCATCACACTATATCACATTGAATCAGGTTTTGCTAGGGTTGAGGTTTCATATATTGGCAGCTCCTGACTTTTATGCATTGGACTTAACCTTCACTTTCATGCACTGTGTATTGATCTGACTAGATAAGCTTTTATATGACACATAGGGACTCTCCTACTTCTACTGATCAGTGAGCACATGGCTTGAGCCTGTCTACCAACAGGTCAGTCTACCAATAGCACCCTCTTGATCAGAACTACAAAGGTCATCAGAGTAGCTTGAATTCTACTTTATTGCATTTGTTACATCATGAATTGAATAGAAAACATAAAAAAATAAAAGTTCCAACACTAAAGACAAAAAGTGCAGTTCTCCTCAATGCAAAGACGAATGAAACAAAGATGAGACTCACTTCATATAGAAGAAATAGCATATATTTAGCCTCAATCCACCTCATATTGGATGCAAACCAGTTAACAGCATCCTTAATGTTATATAAAAAGAAAAGAATTAAATAATTTGTACAAAGTACTAGAAACATATTGTCAAATACTGAGGCTAAAAAGCTAGGGAAAAATCATGGTTTTATAATATTTTCTTTATCCTGGCAAATAAACCACACCACCTACCCACCACTCATAATATCTGAATCTATTGTTCTGACTCTATACATAGATCCTAATACACATCTTTGTCAATACATTCCATAAAGTAGGAGACTGCTTACACTATGCATTGTGCTCATCAAAGCCTTCAGTAAAGGAATAATATACCATCTCATTAGCTCTTCCAAATATTTGCAGTTAAACTAAGTCCTACTCCAATATTTGCTGTCCTTTAGAAACCAGACTACAAAGGAGACACAGGGTCTTTCAATCATTTCTCCCTGCTTCCCTAAAAAATAGAACTTCTACAAGTATTGAAATAGGATATCTGATCCTGTAAGCAATTAATGAGCCCCGCATGAGTCAGTGTCTGGCCTTGGCAGTGTTTTCCTCCTAACAATCTCCCAGGAGAATTACATACAGAGACCAACCTCTGATTGATTCTAGACCGATGATGGGAACATTACCACACTCTCCATGTTATTTCCTAATAAGTGCCCTCAGCCTTGCACTCCACCATAAATTCAGCTCATTATAGAGATACTTGAGAGTGTCCACTTTTGCCAGTCTTTCCCTTCCTGCATCCAAGAGATGGATCATTCACTCATGGGCTGCTTGTAGTTTTGCTTTCTGCCTCTACATATTCCTCTACTCACAAGGGTCAAAACTGCCTTCATTTTTGTGTGAAGTCCACTTCCCCTTGTGAATGATGATGATCTTGAAATGTTTTTTGCTTCACTTTAGTCCCTTCCATCCAATTACCTCTTTACTTATCTCTTCTGTGTCAATGACTCACCTTCCTCCTCCTTTTAATAGAGCCATCCGTAGTCTTTCCTCAACCCAGTCCCATAGAAATTCCCTTCAACCAGACTCTGCTGTAAAAGTTCCTTCTATCAAAATTCTACATTCATATCTTTGAACAGCATCAGTCTAAATATTTTATAAATAATTGTAATGAAATATTTATCAATATGGCCCTGACTCTAAAACTTAAGTAATAAAGGATCACTTTAAAGACACTGACTTTTTAAAATGATAAAAGACAACCTTTGTTTGATGAATTTAGTAAAAGACTCATAATTTGAAACACATGATTTTACTATAAACTCATGATTTTATGAAGAATTGTAACCAATTATTTACCTTTTTCCTTAAGGTTTGAAAGAGCAAAAAATGACAAAAAGTATTTCAGTTGTATTATTTGTGAGAAAAATATCCTGACATAAAATGTTGTTAGACATTAAAATCAGTTATCAAAGGAGATTGTGAAGTCCCTAGGCTTGAGTAGATGAAATTTCAACATGAATTCTTATTTGCCTGAAAGGAAGCTGGGATGATTTTGATGACCTCTGCAAGTCTAATTCTATCCAATATTATGCCCAAGCTGTATACAAGTTGTTTTTTTTTTAAGAATCAAAATATGTAGTAGAAACACAGATGTGACAGAATACAAATGTTAACTATCTTCAGGAAAATATACCTCTTGATAAAATGCTGCAAGAAACTCACATAATCCTCTTTACATGTCAGTAATGATTTCTGTTTGAGATTCATTCTGGTTATACATCCATGAGGAATGGTACAGTTTATTTAGGGGAGTGATAAAAAATTAACAATCACTTCTCATTTTATTAGAGGAAAAGAATCAAACATTTTAATGTACATGATTGCAAAGACTTAGAAGCAAATTAATGAAATATTCCCTTGTTGTTCATTCAGAAGTATATTCTACTCTGTTGGGGATGTATTTATTTCACTTAATGAAATAGCCAATGAAGATTCAAAACTGCTTATAATCAAAAAGCAGCAATTTGGGATTAAGGAAGGATGCTGTGTGAATATGTGGAAAGAGTAGGAGAAAAAAATCAGAGAGTCATTTATAGGTGAAACAAAAATGAAGAGAAGTTGAAGGAATCAGAACTTGCTACATTGCCAGCTGTTTCTCTCTTAGTCACTGATGGGTTCCAAAAGCTCATTTTGAAAACCCTCCTTTAGAATTTAGAGCACATGTATATTCCCACACAATCATAGCATCTATGGGTTGTAAAGAGCCTCACAGATCATTTAAATCAAGTGCTGCTCTGAGACTTAATCACCTCTTACATCATCCCTGCCAAACAAATAAGGTTATAAATGGCAACTAAGCCTTCAGATTACATAACAAAATTGTGTTTATATCATAAAGTACCCTAACATATGCAATAAACACATAGTAAACACATACTTCATCATTCCACTTCGTATTATAACGTCTTTATTTAGAAAATGGGATCAAATCTTAGTTCCAGTTTTGGGTGTCAGCTACACAGACACATCTCCTGTAGGCCCAAGACCCAAGCAGGAACATTCCCTGTCTCCACCCCATGTGCAGGCACCAGAGGGTTGAGGACTAGACCCTAGAGCGGGGCTGTGAGAGAAGGGTCAGGATTTATGTTGAAGGGCAAGAGGAGAATGGGCTATTTGCAGCTCTTGCTGTTCACCATTGAGCCAAGAGTCCCTGGAGCTCAGATGCCACTATATTGCACATTTCTGGATACCCAATGCCTATCCATGACTGGCTCACAGAATGTGCTAAAATATGTGTTTATGGGATAAGTATTTTTAAATAAAGGGAAAAGAAAGGGATTAGAAAGAGGAGAAATAACTGAGGTCTTTTAAAGGCAGTAGAATGGAACTCTCTCTCTTATCTTTAATCTCCTTCCCACTTACAACAATCAGCCAGAACTGGGCTGTGAGGGATGGAGATGGGAACCAGCAGTAGAGATATGAGAAGTGACCGTTGAAGGAATGTCCCCTCACTTTTCTCTCCACTTCCTACTTTTCCTCCTCTTCATCCACCCTCCTAGACACCTCCTCTAGTCTGAACTGAGTGCTTGAAAGGGGGGAATCTGGAATCATAAGGGTATTGTTTCATGGAACAAGAGGTCTGAAGGAGTAAGAAGAAAGATAGGAGGAGAGAAATTCCCAGAAGAAAGCACTTATTCCTTATGTGGCACAGATGGTCACTGCTCACTAAATATCCATGTGTTTCTCCATGTTTCCCAAACCCATACATCAGAGTAGTGGCAGGTGACTAATTCTTACCAATAGAACATGAGCAGAAACAGTATGCCAGTTCCCATCTGAGAAAAGTAAGAACAGCTGTTCCTTCTCTGAGATTGCTCTTTTCCCCTGCTACATTGACCTTGAAGGCCATTTGCTCCAGGGGACATTACTACAAGATGGAAGAGCTGTCAGACACAAATGAACTTTATATAAGGGTAAATAAGAATTTTTTGTACAAAGCCACTGCAGTTCAGGGAGTTATATGTTACCACAGTACAGCATAGCATTACCTAACTGAAACACCTTTTCTCACCCAACTGGTGCAGCCTTTAATTGGAAAAGAAAGTTTACTAGTCATGCTTACAGGTCAAGGGCTGCCAAAATTAGGCATTGTTATCTCAACCACAGTTTCCAATCCAAAGTTTGAAACCGTATCAAAGTCAACACTTCCTAGTTCTACCTGTCATTTAGTTAGAAGATGCACCATTTTTAAAGAATTCTCTACAGGATATTCAAACAGTGTGTTCTTCCTGATACTCCTAAATCCACCCCTGAGTGAAGCCTTGACAGAAGAACTTTATTTATTGCATTGTCCACCTTGTAGAATCATTCTGAGCTCAGCAAGAGGCCTTTAGATCAAGGGACGCTACAAAAGACAGATGTGAAACTCACTGCAGTGAGATATTGTGAGCAGTACTGCTCATTTATTGCACAATATCATCTTTATAAGAATCTTCTCAATAATTTCCTTTCTTGTCTTAATCAGTAATAGCTTTTCTTCTTCTATACCTTAGAATTATATTAATGCCTATCATTAAATATGTGTTACAAGGACTAAATTAAATTAATGCATTTTAAAAAGCTTAACATGGTGACCGGAACAGAGTAAGCACCAAATGTATTTTTGCTATTATTATGAATTTTTTAAATCTTAATTGAACTGTAAATTGTGTTAATGCTCAATATGTTTTCTAATAGATAAGAGCCCAAACTGGAGCCTATTGGTAGCAAGTTTATCATATGTCTCCAACTTTGTTTTGTACTTCATTTCTTTCTTATACTTTTGTAACGTAGGTAACTTTGCAGCACTTTATATATTCCTTTAAGTTGGTCTAAATTCTTTTCCGATCACAAAGACTATAAATAAAAAATTAACAGACTAAACCCTAGGTTCTTGACTTACCTTTTATTAATATTCAGAGAGGGAAAATAAAACAACAATGAAAGGCCTATGATATAAATAGAATTCTTTCCATTAGAGCATCCTCTTTCTTTTCTACTGGTATAAAAGATGTAAACCTTACCATCTGTGATTGCAGAACACACAAGCTATAACTAGACTCCATAAACTAGTTTGACTTTGACACCTCAGTCAAAACTTTACAAAGGATGTATCCCTTTCAGCAAAACCTGTCTTCAAGACACTCATGCTGAGGATGAGAGTCTACTCTGCACATGGACCTGAGACATGTAAAGATTCTTTGGACAAAAGCTATAATTGTGGTGGCCAATTTCCAAACAAATTCTTAAGACCCATGGTGTGACAATATATTTATAGAAACAGAGTATTTAAAATATGAAATTGTTTGAAAAATATGGCTGTATGGTCATCATGATAACAGACTTAAAACATTATTGCCCCTAAGCTCAAAGTAAATGGGTCCTATTCAATTCAAGAAACATATACTGCCTTTTGTTTCCTCGTCAGGGTACTAGACTCTGCAGACCTAGAGATAAATAAAGCATGGACCAAACCCTCAAAGTTTCTGCAACTGGGAAGGATACACTTAAATAATTATTCTTTGTTACTAAACACTCTTCATTGTCTTCTATAGCATTGATCACAAATAGCCATTGTACATTTGTTTGTTTGCATATTTACTTTCTGCCTCCTCCACTAAACCATTAGCTCACTAGGGGCCATGACTTTCTTGTACATTATGAATTCAGCTCTTGTACAGAAGCCATTACATGTTAGACACTCAGCAAATATTTTCTAAATAATAATGTAGTCTTATGTAATATAAATAGAAATCCATAGCTTTCATACTTACAAACAACAACACTTAGAAGATGTAATGGAAAAGATCCATTTCTAATGACAACAATAATTCTGAAAAAAAGATAAAATACCTATGTGTAAATCTACAAGGGATGTGGAAAAACAATTTGAGAAAAAATGGATAGATTCCTGAAACATTCAGAAGAAGAACTAAATGAATGGAAAGATACACCAAGTTTATAGATAAAAAGACTTAATATTATAAAAATGTCAATTCTCCCTAAGTTAATTACTAAATTTAACAATCCCAACAAGAATAGTAAAAAAGAAATTTTGTTCTGAAACTAGATAAGCTAATTCTAAAATTTCTATGGAAAAAATATACTAGCAGTTATAACCAGGAAATTTCTGAAGTAGAAAAACCTTACTAGCTAATAAATGCACTATAAAACTTCAATAATTAAATCAGTGTAGTATTGGGACATATATAACAGACAAAATAAGAGAAGATAAATTCTCTTCTCTTATTTGGTCTGTTCCAACTTAAATGGGAATTTAGTACGTGATAAAAGTGGTGTTCTAATCTGCAGTGATAAACATGAAATTTAATACATTATGTTGTGGGCAAAAAAATAGCCATCTGGAAAATGATGCTTTTGAATTCATAAGTAACACCATATTCAGATTCCAAATGGAGTTAGGATTTAGGTACAGAAAAATAAAACCATAACATGGTAGAATTCTTTTAAAAGCCACGAAATGGAAGTAACCTTTATCTCAATGACTCAGAAGCAAGAAGTGGAAAGAAAAGGTTGATAATCTCAACCACATAAAATTCATAAACTTTACATTCAAAAACAGCATAAGAATAAGCTGGAGGAAAATATTTGCAAACCATATCACTGTCAAAGGACTACACTTACTAATATATAAAGAGTCCCTAGAAATTCAAAAGAAAAATAACAAAAAACTAGGAGAAATATGGACAAAGAACATAAACAGACAGTTCACAAAGAAAAAAATACAAATGGCTATTAAACATATAAAAATACTCATAATTTTAAAAATGCAAATTAAAACTACATTTCTCACTGTGATGGGTATAATTCTATGAAGGCCTCATGATTTTTATCCTCTAGTGTTAGACGCCATGTAATCCCCTTCCCTTGAGTGTGACTGGGACCTATGACTTGCTTCTAACCAAAAGAATGAGACAACAGTGTTGGGCTGTCACTGCCTTGATTAGGTTATGTTATGTGGCAAATGGGATAGGATGACACTCTATGGTTATGTTACATAAAATAAGATTGCATCTTCACAGACTATACAGACTTAGACTATACTATACTTAACAGCAAGAGAATCTCCTGCTGGCCGTGAAGAAGCCACCTGATGTGATGTGAACTCTCTGTAAAGAGGGTCACAGGGCTGAGAACTGTAGGCAACACTGAGATACTAAGAGCATCATTTCTACAAATATGAGATACTGACTTCTTCCAACAACCACACGAGCTTGGAAGAAGGCCTCAAGCCTCAGATGAGATTGCAGTCCCAGACAACATTTTAATTGCAGCCCCAGTCCCTGAACAGAGGACCCAACTAAACCATGCTTGGGCTGCTGGTCCACAGAAAGGGTGAGATAATAAATGTGTATTTTGTTAAGCCACTAAGTTTGTGGTAATTTATTATGCAGCAATAGGAAACCATTGCATTCATCAATCATGTTGACCAAAATACAAGAGTGCAATACTGTATGTTGCTAAGTTATGCCCACAGGCCAACTTATATATTGACAGTGGGACACCAAATGGTTCAATGTCTGTGGGGGGAAATCTGGCAATCTCTAACATAGTCACATTTACACTTGCCATTTGTCCCAGCAATCTCACTTCTGGAAATCTATCCTACACTTGCATACCTATGAAATGATATACGTACAAAAGTTTTCATTAAAATATTATGTATAATAATAAAAAATGGAAACAAACCAAGGGTCCAACAATTGGGGGTTGGTTAAATTATCCAAGGTCATCTACTTAGTGGAACATTATGTATCCATAAAAAAGAGGAATGATGAAGATTTCTATACAGTGATATGGAAAAAAATCTCTAGGATATGTTACTAAGTGGAAAAAAGTAAGGTTCAGAACAATATATGTAGTGTGCTGCATTTTGATAAGGAAAACTTATGCATAAAGAAACAAATTATTTTAAAACAATTACCTGTAGGGAATGGGGAGAAACAAGATGGATGGGGATAAGAATAGGAGCAAGTCTTCTC
Organism: Aethalodelphis obliquidens; assembly: GCF_003676395.1. Taxonomy (NCBI): domain Eukaryota; kingdom Metazoa; phylum Chordata; class Mammalia; order Artiodactyla; family Delphinidae; genus Aethalodelphis; species Aethalodelphis obliquidens. Next base: position 15,325,907 of record NW_020837945.1, read on the forward strand.
CATGAATACTTCTTAATTATTTTTATTTTTGAAACATACACATGTATTACCTATTAAAATTAATTTAATTTTTTTAATTATTGAATAGATAGATGTAAAAAAGCACTGTGTTATATGGGTGTATATTCAAGATGCAGAGGTGACAATGGATAAGGAGGGAGTGACAGAGTAACATCAGTCTCATAGTTGCATGGGGACAGGGATTCTAAGATTTTTTTTTTTTTTTTAAAGAAGATGTTGCGTATAGGAGTTTATTAATTTATTTTTGCTGTGTTGGGTCTTCGTTTCTGTGTGAGGGCTTTCTCTAGTTGTGGCAAGTGGGGGCCACTCTTCATCGCGGTGCGCAGGCCTCTCACTATCATGGCCTCTCTCACTGCGGAGCACAGGCTCCAGACCCGCAGGCTCAGTAGTTGTGGCTCACGGGCCTAGTTGCTCCGCGGCATGTGGGATCCTCCCAGACCAGGGTTCGAACCCGTGTCCCCTGCATTAGCAGGCAGATTCTCAACCACTGCGCCACCAGGGAAGCCCTAAGATTTTTGAAAGATGATCAAGAGTTACAACAGATGGACAAGCCTTAGAAGGACATTACAAATAACAAGAACTGTGTTCAAACGTACAGTGGGATGAAACTGACAGTACATCTAGGGAACAAAGGAATCTGATCTCATTAAATGAAACAGGGGTACCGAGAGCTCCCTAGGGAGAAAGACAGGCAGAGACCATATCAAGGGGTCCTTGGAAGCTCCTCTAAGGAAGTTGAACTTTACACTTTGCATAAGGTTTATGTCTTAAATAAGATCATTCTAATAACGGTTTGGAGGATGTATCAGAGGAGATCTGAATTTGTTTCCTGTGGCTGCCATCAAAAATTGTTACAAACTTGGTGGCTCAAAACAACAGAAATGTATTCTCTCACAGTTCTGGAAACCTGAAATCTGAGCCAGAAGTCTGAAATCAAAGTGTTGACAGGGCCACACTCCCACTGGAAGCTCTAGGGGAGAATCCATCCTTTGCTTCTTCCAGGTTCTGGTGGTTGCTTGGCTGTGGCACTCCAACCTTTGCCTTCATCTTCATGTGGACTTCTCTGTGTGTCTGTGCCCTCGCTTCCGTCTCTTCTAAGAAAACTTTCCATTGGATTTAGGGCACACCTGGGTAATCCAGGACGATCTCATCTCAAGATCTTAATTATATCTTCAAAGACCTTGTTTTCCAAATAAATTCACATTCAGAGGTCCCAGGGATTAGGACATGGTCATTTTTGGGCAGCCACTATGGTCAGTGCTAAGGACAGGAGACTATTTAGAAGTGATTGTAATTGACCAGATAAGAGATGTTTAACAAGTATTCAGCCTTTTTGATTAAAAAGTTCTAAGGGCAAATATCCCACAAGCCATTTAAGTTTTCCAGAAATCCATTCCACATATTTCTTTCTAAGCCCACCCCTCTTGCCTTGATTTTTATTTAAGCAGTTGAATGTATGTTTGCAGCTGTCTCCTTATCTCTTCTAAGTCTCCTTATATCATAACCACTGTGTAGCATTTTCTACTATAGGGACAATTCTGGGCTTCCTAATCTGGAGTGGCAGTTCTCAGGGAGATTCTCTCCCTGATAAATACAGTTAGCTAGAGGCAAGAAAGCCTGAGGCATATAGGATTAAAGTTTCTGATAAGGCCTATGTGGAAGCATACCAACCTTTATAAAATCTAGATATGAGAATTTCTAGAGTAGGTAGTAGCATATTAAAATAAGATGCGGAAGAAGAAACAAATCTTTAAACTTCACAACTTTCTCCTTCCAAATGAAGGGGAAAGACGAGAAGTCAAAGCTCCCATCTCCCCCTCCAAAAATGTCACTTTCTGCCAGCTTTAGGTCAAGAATTAAGCATAAAAGAGCGATCCTCCAGAACATGAGCTGGTCGCTCCCTCCTTTTGCCTCATTTTAGTTATTGACCCTTGACCTAATTAGCCAATGCGCCAAGTGATCCCTTACTTTCTAATCAGAAATTATCACTTTCCAACAGTGAAGGCTCTGACTCTAAACCACTCCTGTCCAAAAGAATTTTCTGTGATGATAGAAGTTTCTATATCTGCGCTATCCAATATGGTGTCCACTAGCCAGATATGGCTACTGACCACTTGAACTGTGGATGGTATGAGGGAGGAACTAATTTTCCAATTATCATTCATTTTTATTAGTTTATATTGAAATAGCCATGTGTGGTTATTGGCTACCATATTGGACAGCACAACTGTGAACGCCACTGGACACAGGACCTGGCCCATCTTCCTTTTAGGAAGTCAAGTTCTACCTTGGTATCAACCTTAGTCTTGGCCTATTTTTATACTTACTCCCTGTTCCCAGAAAAGCATCTAGCAAACCTACTGGCACTCATGGCCGTCAATTATATTTCAATGACACAAGTTAGGAGGTTTTCTTCTCCCTTATATTGGTTCAGGATGTTGCAAGAAAAGACCTAAAGATGCTGACTAGATATTTTCAAAGACATGATCATAACTGTGGGACCCTTTAATAGCCAGAGCCTCACTTTGTGGTTGTTTTTGTATGTGTGTGTGATAAACTCACCCTTTCTTTCTAGCCTCTCTTTCTAGACAAATTAACAAAGACTTCTTCAGCTCTTGGGTTTAATTGCACACGTTTCAATCACGTGTGATTGAAACATGTACATTTACATACATTATCATTGTAAGTATAAAGTTGCAGTAGTTTTCTTTTTTTTTAAACATCTTTATTGGAGTATAATTGCTTTACAATGGTGTGTTAGTTTCTGCTTTATAACAAAGTGAATCAGTTATACATATACATACGTCCCCCTATCTCTTCTCTCTTGCATCTCCCTCTCTCCCAACCTCCCTATCCCACCCCTCTAGGTGGTCACAAAGCACCAAGCTGATCTCCCTGTGCTATGCAGCTGCTTCCCACTAGCTATCTATTTTACATTTGGTAGTGTATATATGTCCATGCCATTCTCTCACTTGTCACAGCTTACCCTTCCCCCTCCCTGTATCCTCAAGTCCATTCTCTCGTAGGTCTGTGTCTCTATTCCCGTCTTGCCCCTAGGTTCTTCATGACCTTTTTTTTTTTTTTAGATTCCATATATATGTGTTAGCATACGGCATTTGTCTTTCTCTTTCTGACTTACTTCACTCTGTATTACAGACTCTAGGTCCATCCACCTCACTACAAATAACTCAATTTCGTTTCTTTTTATGGCTGAGTAATATTCCATTGTACATATTTGTATATATGTGCCACATCTTCTTTATCCATTCATCTGTTGATGGACACTTTGGTTGCTTCCATATCCTGGCTATTGTAAATAGAGCTGCAATGAACATTTTGGTACATGACTCTTTTTAAATTATAGATTTCTCAGGGTATATGCCCAGTAGTGGGATTGCAGTAGTTTCTTACACTGTTTTCCTGTTCCCAACTACCAGTGTCTATGTGGAGTAAAATTGGCAATTCATTGAAAGGGTGTGTTTAAGGCATTTAGGTCCAGACTCATTCTCTTTCTCAGAAATCCTACAGATGTCTCCAAGAAAACCAACAAGAAATCATTTTTTCAGTGGATGATTTTTACCACATCTAACTATCAAGCGTTAAAAGAACACTGAAGTTTTCAGTAAGTAAACTAGGCTGAATAAACCTGAACTCTTCATTTTCGAAGAAGGGAGAACATTTTAACAAATCCTCTGTCCCTTTATTCACAGTGTTAAAGGGAACTTTCAACTCTGAGATGCTGAAGCAACAGAGATGGTTGTGACAGTGAATCCACTGGTAGGGAAATCTCATATACAAAATATCACTAGATTACACGATGGTAAGCCTACCATTAAGAGAACATAAGAAAGAACAAGACCAAATCTATAAATAATCTATAAATAATAAAGATAACATAAGAAGGAATAAGATCAAATTTCTACAGCTCTCAGAGCCTCTCAGAGAAAACAGTTTCAAAACTACATGATATTATTACACATCGTTAGTGTTTTAATGGAGCTGATTGCCCTGCCATTCTTTTTGATGTTGTTGTTTTCTCTTCTTAAATAAAAGTTATTTTTGTGACACCAACAGCCATTAGAGGAAAAATGATTCAGTGGAATACATCTCAGTGGTGGTTAGCAACAGGCTATAATTATTCATTTCTATTAAGAGCCATCATTTAGGTACTAGAATTTTGAGAGCAGCTTGAGCAAATTGATTCCAAGTTATCTTAAAATAGACGGTAGATAGACAATAGATAATTAGATGATATAGACAGGTATTTTTGAAACACAAAATATTTATTTATGATTGTGTTTATTAAATAGCCTTTAAGCTCATTGGAATACATTGGATCACCTATTTTTTCACAGATGTGAGATTTCTATAAAATAGAATCCTAGACTTTAAAGGAACTTTAGCCATTGTCAAGAGCAAGAGCCCCAGGGCAGGTCTACATGGTTCTAACACTGTCTTTGATGTGTGAACTTAAGAAATAAAAATATATGCACCCTTTTTTTGTCTCAGTTTCTTCATCTGCAAAATGATTTAAATAAAAAGTAGCTACTTCATTAAGATGCTGTAAAGGTTAAATGAGTTCATTGTTATTAAGCACATAGAATATGACCTGGCATCTAGTAAGTGCTTGGTGGCTGTTAGCTCCTATCATCTTCATCATCTTCATTTTAAAGATGAAGACAACAATGTCCATGGAGGGAAAGTGATTTTTCCAAATCATACAACTAATATTAAGCACACAGATAGAACCTGAGTCTCTTGGCAAGTAGCCTGTGTTCTTACCACCCTGCCATGCTGCCTGTGCTGTTCTGTGCTCCACCATTCTATGCTATACTTTCTTCTTCATGAAGTCATTATCATGAACATAACAAGAAGAAAAGAAGGAGGAAGAGAGGAGGAAGCCTAGAGGTGCCAGTTCTAGAGGTCTCAAGGCAAAACCACATAGGCCAACGTAGCTGCTGAAACCAGTCAGGTCAGTGTCATTGTTAAAGTTCCCTTCACCCAAGTATCTATCTGCTGCTATCCCTAAAATTCCTTTTTATTTTATTTTATTTATTTATTTTGCACGTACATACATATTCTTTAATTAATTTATTCTTTAAGCTGAAGTATAGGGGTTTTTTTTAACATGTTTATTGGAATATAATTGCTTTACGATGGTGTGTTAGTTTCTGCTTTATAACAAAGTGAATCAGCTATACATATGCATATATCCCCATATCTCCTCCCTCCTGCATCTCCCTCCCACCCTCCCTATCCCACCCCTCTAGGTGGTCACAAAGCACCAAGCTGATCTCCCTGTGCTTTGTGATTGCTTCCCACTAGCTAGCTATTTTACATTTGGTAGTATATATATGTCAATGCCACTCTCTCACTTCGTCCCAGCTTACCCTTCGCCCTCTCCCTGTCCTCAAGTCCATGCTCATCATCTGCATCTTTATTCCTGTCCTGCCCCTATGTTCTTCAGAACCTTTTTTTTTTTTTAGATTCCATATATATGTGCTGGCATATGGTATTTACTTTTCTCTTTCTGACTTACTTCACTCTGTATGACCATCTCTAAGTCCATCCACCTCACTACAAATAACTCAATTTCACTTCTTTTTATGGCTGAGTAATATTCCATTGTATATATGTGCCACATCTTCTTTATCCATTCATCCATTCATCCGTTGATGGACATTTTGGTTGCTTCCATGTCCTGACTATTGTAAATACAGCTGCAGTGAACATTGTGGTACATGACTCTTTTTGAATTATGGTTTTCTCAGGGTATATGCCCAGTAGTGGGATTGCTGGGTCATATGGTAATTCTAATTTTAATTTTATAAGGAACCTCTATAATGTTCTACATAGTGGCTGTATCAATTTACATCCCCACCAACAGTGCAAGAGGGTTCCCTTTTCTCCACACCCTCTCCAGCATTTATCGTTTGTAGATTTTTTGATGATGGCCATTCTGACTGGTGTGAGGTAATACCTCATTGTATTTTTTTTGTGTGTGTGGTATGCGGGCCTCTCACTGTTGTGGCCTCTCCTGTTGCAGAACACAGGCTGCGGACACGCAGGTTCAGCGGCCATGGCTCACAGGCCCAGCTGCTCCACGGCATGTGGGATCTTCCCAGACCAGGGCACGAACCCGCGTCCCTTGCATCAGCAGGCGGACTCTCAACAACTGTGCCACCAGTGAAGCCCCCTCATTGTAGTTTTGATTTGCATTTCTCTAATGATTAGTGATGTTGAGCATCCTTTCATGTGTTTGTTGGCAATCTGTATATCTTCTTTGCAGAAATGTCTATTTAGGTCTTCTGCCCATTTTTGGATTGTGTTTTTCTTTTTTTTTGATATTGAGATGCATGAGCTGATTGTAAATTTTAGAGATTAATCCTTTGTCAGTTGTTTCATTTGTAAATATTTTCTCCCATTCTGAGGGTGGTCTTTTCACCTTGTTTATGGTTCCCTTTGCTGTGCAAAAGCTTTTAAGTTTCGTTAGGTTCTATTTGTTTATTTTTGTTTTTATTTCCATTTCTCTAGGAGGTGGGTCAAAAAGGACCTTGCTGTGATTTATGTCATAGAGTGTTCTGCTTATGTTTTCCTCTAAGAGTTTTCTAGTTTCTGGCCTTACATTTAAATCTTTAATCCACTTTGAGTTTATTTTTGTGTATGGTGTTACGGGGTGTTCTAATTTCATTCTTTTACATGTAGCTATCCAGTTTTCCCAGCACCACTTATTGAAGAGGCTGACTTTTCTCCACTGAATATCCTTACCTCCTTTATCAAAAATAAGGTGACCATATGTGTGTGGATTTATCTCTGGGCTTTCTATCCTGTTCCATTAATCTATATGTCTGTTTTTTGTGCCAGTACCATACTTAAAATTCCTTTTTATGATGAACAACTTTTCACTGCATAATTTAAATACATAATAAATAGTATTCTTTTAATTATAAAAAACACACATTGACTTATATTTACGTTATTCATATCAAAATATTACTTTTAAGAACTTTTAAAAATTTACTTACTCTTAATACTTTTAATAATTGTAAGAGAAAAGATACTAATATATAATAATAATATTAACATAGTAAATAAGAACATAAGAGCATTAACCATAGAGCAGGAGATGTTGAGGCATGAGATGAAATGGAACATATTGGACGCTCTGCATATGGAAATCAAACTTCACTTTCTTCACCATTTTCTGAGAGCTAGGAGTGGAGCACAGCTCCATCATAAGCCATTTCATAAACAATGAACAAGGACGCACGAAAGGCAAGAACTTCTCTGCTCCTTCCACAAAACACTAATGCCACTCCAGATGCAAGTCAAAGTAGGTCTATTGCCATGAAGAAAATGATTATCATGGGGACCCTAAAGGAGAGCCAACAAAACATTTGGTGTCACATTTCCTGATCCCTGTGGACATTCGGGGAAAAAAACAGGCTCCTATTATGTGTGTTATATTGTTATATGTGTTATAATCCAAATTTTTACATAGCATGAAAAAGAAAAAAAAGAAGCCATCAACAAACTTGCCATTATCCCTATATTCCACAGGAATAATACTTTGCTCTACCCAAAATGCTTTAAACATAATTCCTCTTTGTATTAGAGGCTTAAAGTGTGAAGGTCAACTTGACTATAAAAGCTTCAGGAAAATCCATATATTTAAGTTCAGAATGGCTTTTCTTTCATTCCCGTGTAGTGTCTGCAAACCACATTGATGCATTTTATCAGGAGTCATACTGGCTCAAAGTAGAGCGATAAAAACCCTAAGAACATAAAATCTTATTTTTTAAGTTCTTAGCTTTAAATATGCATCAGCAGGATGGAAGCCATTATTTTCTCCACATTAGCCTTAATGACTGTGCAAAGGATTTGAAGATCACTATTCTTGAAAAGTGGATTTGGCCATTGTCATAGTCTCTGTCACCAAAACTCTGTTATTAAAGCTTTCTCTCTTTTGTAAAAACAAATTTTTATCTGCTTAGCACTTTTCCCACATGCCACTATATGGAACATTCCAAATCATTGATTAATTAGGGCAGTTGTTTTAATGAAAAAGATTGATTTTTTTCTATTTGCATTTTCTTCTCTTTTCTTGACCTCATTCTCCTTTGGGACATCAGTTATTATTCAAAGTCTCTACAGGTGGCTTGAAACTCCCCTGGGAATGCCAGTTTAACAAACCACCTCATGGAAAATTATTGCTATCTGCTTTACTTCAGATATATATATATACACATACATAAGGGGTGTCAGTCCATTTGGGCTACTGTAACAAAATAGCTTATAAACAACAGAAATTTATTTTTCACAGTCTGTAGGCTGGATCATGGTGTCAGCATGGTTGAATGAGAGCCCTCTTCCAGCTTGTACACTTTCTGTTGCATTCTCACATGGCAGAAAGGGGAAGGGATCTCTCTGTAGCTTCTTTTAAAAGGTAGTTTTGTAAGGGCTTCACCCTCCTGACGTAAGCACCTCCCAAAGGCTCTACCTACTAGTACCATCATCTGTGGGGATCAGGATTTCAATATACGAATTTGGGGGGAACACAAAGATTCAAACCATAGCAGGGTGTATGCATATACACGTATATAGGATGGCAATTTGCTCTACTCTAAATGTATCCCTTCCTTCTTGCTTTCCTCACAGTCCATCAAAGCACCCACTTCTTGAATGATATGTACTTTTCTAGCTGGAAGGAAAAACCCTGATGATTAAATAGGCACTATTTCATTTGCCCACAGAATAGCCAATTAATACACGAGAAGTAGCAGTGAGGTTAAAGAAACATGAAGCATAGATAAGGACCACAGAGTAAACCAAGTAAAGTGTCAACTCAGAAGGATAGCAAAGGACTAAACATAGAGTAGATAGTCAATAAATGGTTACTGGTCAGCTAATTCATTTTGTTATTTAGCCAGGAGCAATTTTAATTTTCTAAGAGGACTTATAATAAATTCCTACTGGTAGAATTTAAGATATTGCAGGAGACAATAAGGATTTTGTTTTAGTTTTGTACCCATTAAACTGTATCATGTAGTTGATCACTTAATTTTATCTAAATGCAAATTTGACCTTATGTTTGTCTTTTTGTACCATATAATTTTTAAAAATATTGATATGAAATGAAGTGGATTCTCAGATGTGGTCCCTGATTTAGTATTGTTCTGGTCGATGCTGGAATAAAGCATTCTTGGACGGATGTGGAGAGTGAAAATCTTTAACTTTCTCATTGTTTCATCTAAACTTGAACTGGGTGGAGACAGAAATTAAGACTAACCCCAGCTAGTTTGTGAAAGGCCAATAGATTTCTTTACAAGTCTTAGTTTCCCTTACTATTATCAACCAAGGGAAGGATAAATGAGGTTAAAAATTTTAAGAATAAAGGAAGAACTAATGAACAAACAAGCAAAAAATAGTAGAATCTCTGGGGGGAAATAGTTTTTTATAAAGATGTTCAGAAGAAGTACAGTATAAATATCTGAGTTTTGATGCACTGATTTGATGTGTATATGAACCTACACACTGAGATTAAGACGCATGTTTCAATAAACATCAAGATTTATTATGCATTTTGAAAGTATTGACTGAGGTGAAAGTCAATACATCTTGATGTTCACCACAACAAAATCAATAGTTGCTTAATAATTTACCAAGATTCAGTGGATTTAATGTATCTGATGGCTATGAAGTAAAGTAAAACCACTACACTTCTTTCAGGAACACTTGATAAAGGATATAATACCAGCATCAAACATTTGGAGCCAAAATTTATACCCTCTCCTTTTTGAATGAAGGTAAGTGAAACATCACCTTTCCCAGAACAGCAGATGTGAACTCTGAAATTAGAGCAAGGAGAAAGGAGAAGGATCCTCAGAGAAGACAACACTCATTAGAAAACAGATTCAGTGTCACAGATGAATGCGGGCATCTGTGCCTGTGAATTAAACAGCAGCATCCTCCTGTTAAATATAATTTGATCCACTTTGTTAGGCCCCAAACTTGCTTTATGTTGATTGCACATTTGTCTTTTCCTAGTTTCCCACTTATCTCCAGAGATTAATATATGCAGTTAATTCAAATGCCTTGACAATCTAACCCCAATTCAAAAGGGTCTTAGTGACAGACTTAGAAAAACAAAGTGATGGCACATTTGATCACCTTACTATTTGTTTCCACTGCAGGAATGTGGAAATTAGAAGATGGCCAATCCTCTGCAGAGCTGATATAATGATTCATCTATAATCAGAAGCCAGACCAATATGACCAGTCATTAACATCATTCAAGTTAAGTCCAAAACAGGGAAACTCTATACACTGAACAGTGGGAAGGCATGAATAGTCTGATACACATGCAGAATGGAGGTTTCCTAGTGCTTCTAGATGGTATTAATAAGTCGAATTTTGGAAATAAAAATGAATGTCAAAGAACCAGCAGATTAAGCAAAATCTGGGCTCCCTCCAGAATAAATTTTTAATGATGAATTTCTTTAGAAAATTGTCATACTACCTTTAGCTGAAAGCACAGAAAAGAGATCTGGCAGCCATTTTGTAAGAACCACCAAAGGAAATAATAAACAAGTGTGGGCTACAGAAAATAATGGCTAAAAACATTCCCCTGAAGAGAACAGAAATGTGAGTTGCTCTTTGCAGGCATTGCCAATAGATAAGGCAGGACATGTAATAAATGAGTGAAGCGGGGGGAACAGATACAGGTACAAAGATTAAAGATTGCAAGTAACCCCAACTTATCAATCTTTGAAATGGTTCTAAGAGCGAAATTGTCACATATGTCTTGCATTCTTGGCAGGGAACATCAGTGATGGGTGAACACCTCTAATGTATCACAATTTATGTTTTTCAGAGAGCTTGTCCGTGAACTATCATGAATTACCATAACTGAGCCTCACAAAAAATCTTTTAAATGACCTGGAAAGGTGTTCTAATCCCCTCTTAACAGACAAGGGAACCTACAACAAGAAACATGTAACTAGTCTCAGATCACACAATCATTAAGGGGCAGAACTGAATTTGAATCCATATCTTCTAATTCCAAACCCAGGGCATTTCTTTGGATGTCAAGAAGAAGCTTTTATAGAACAATAATAAAATTTGTTACTACTTGTGTTAGTTAGCAATCTCCAGAGAAACAGAAGCAATAGGGGATATGTTTGCGTGTGTGTGTGTGTGTGTGTGTGGAGAGAGAGAGAAAGATTTTAAGAAATTGACTCACAAATGTGGGAGATGACAAGTCTAAAATCTGCAAGGCAGTTGAGGCTGGGAACTCAAGCAGTTTCTATGATGCAGCTTTAAGACAGACTTTCAGGCTTCCATTGTGGCTCAGTGGATAAGAATCCACCTGCCAATGCAGGGGACATGGGTTCGATCCCTGGTCCGGGAAGATCCCACATGCCATGGAGTAACTAAGCCCGTGCGCCACAATTACTGAGCCCGTGTGCCACAACTACTGAAGCCCATGTGCCACAACTACTAAAGCCCATGTGCCTAGAGCCCATGCTCCACAACAAGAGAAGCCACTGCAATGAGAAGCCCACGCACCACAACGAAGAGTAGCCCCCGCTTGCCACAACTAGAGAAAGCCTGCGCATAGCAACGAAGATTCAATGCAGCCAAAAATAACTTAAAAATTAAATCTTTAAAAAAAAAAGACAGAAGTTCTTCTTCAGGAAACCTCAGTCTTTGCTCTTAAGGTCTTCAACTGATTGGATGAGCCCCACCCACATTATGGACAGTAATCTGCTTTACTTAAAGTCAATTAATTATAAATGTTAATCAAAACTAAAAAATACCTTCACAACATCAGATCTAGTGTTTGACCAAACAACCAGGTACCACGGCCTAGCCACGTGTGACACATAAAAGTAACCATCACGCCACCATTTCTAGGGAAAAAAATTAAAATTTTTGTTTTCAATAATATTCTTATATCTGCCCTTTGCACATTTTCCAGAACAAGCTAGTGAAATTAAGAGCTAATTAGATAAAATTATTCATTCAAATGTCTACCTCTAACATTACTATCTTAAATCTCACATTCTCCTTTTATGCAACTTACAGCCCCATTTTGTATCAGGTTTCTATTCATTACAGCAATTGTGAAACATGAAGAATAGCTACTTCTCTAGTAACCAAACTGGGAGAAGAGCTCCTTGGTTGACCAAATTCTAACTATTAAGTGATCTAAAGTGGTGTTTCTAAAACTGTGGGTGATGGACTATCTTCCTTAGAAGCATCTGGGAACCTTGTTAAAAGGCAGATTCTTAAGTCCTACTCTAGTGCTTTTGAATCAGAATTTCTAATGGTGGGTCCACACTATACTTTAGCAAGCATCCTAGGCAACATTTGGGTCCCTTGTAGTATAAGAACCACTGAACCAGAAGATTAAAGCAGTGAGTATACAAATAAGACTCAGGCACTAACACAGAACCCTCTACACATTATACAAAGGAACAGCCAAGTAGAGATCAAGAGAAGAAACAAAAACAAAACTTCCCAGCTTTGGCAAAAATAAAAACATTGTTTTTGTCATATTCTCACAAAAAAATGTACCAGTGCTCAGTAAAAGTGGGAAAAAAACACATAACTGCCTGTAGAAAATGACTTTGGGAAAATAGGAATAGATCCAAAACATAGAATGATCACCACGGGCTGTAAACAGAGAAAGAGAATTGTGCCGTGAGTGGTACACACAGTGTGAATCAGAAGGTACTTCATCAACACAAGGCACAATTTCAGGTGGTCAAGTGCCCTGAAATTTGTGGAGCTTTTGAACTAGAATCTGTATAAGTGAATAAATGTGAAGAAACAAAAAGCAGTATCACTCTGAGAAGTGAAAATCTAAAATCTTGTGAAGTCTCCTTTTAAAGGAATTATAGACCTAGGACAAATCAGTATTATTAAATCCATTTCTTTGGCCTTCAGTTTCCCATAAACCATTACAGCAAGATGAAATTTCATCCTGGTTTAAATTCTTTCAAAGGAGGTTTTGCAAAGCCTTTTCATAACTTCTGATATAGGTGTGCTTCATTCTATAAATAAAACAAATGGCATATTTTAAAAATCAACTTCCCAAAACTTTATCAATTTATCAAATATTTTCTACAGGATTATTTTAAATAGTGAGCCCATGGTAAGGGTGTAGGGAAAAGGGAAACTTAGTGCTCTGTTGGTTGGAATGTAAATCCATAAAAATCATTATGAAAAACAGTATGAAGTTTCCTCAAAAAATTAAAAATAGAGCTACCATATAATCCAGCAATTCCACATCTGGGTATTTATCCAAAGGAATTAAAAACATGTTAGCATAGAGATACCTGCACTTCTATGCTCATTGCAGCATTATTCACAATAGGCAAGATATGGAAGCAACCTAAGTGTCCATTAACTGATGAATGAATGAAGAATCTATAGTATATATATGCAATGGAATATTATTCAGCCATGAGAAAGGAGGAAATCCTGCCTTTTACAACAACTTGTATGAAACTTGAGGGCATTATGCTTAGTGAAGTAAGTCAGACAGAGAAAGACAAATGTATCACTTATGTGTAGAATCTAAAAAGCAGAGTAGAGTGGTGGTTACAAGGGCTGGGGAATGTGGGGAATGGGGAGATATTGGTCACAGGGTACAAACATTCAGTTATAAAATCAGCAAGTTCTGGGGATGGTGATGATAGGTAATACTGCATCAGATACGTGAATGTTGCTAAGTATTCTTTTCACAAGAAAGAAATGGTAACTTTTTGATGGGATGGAGGTGGTAGCTAATGTTACCATGGTAATCATTTTGCAATATACAAATGTGTCAAATTAACAAGTTGTACAGTTTAAATTTTTGTTTGTTTGTTTGTTTGTTTGTTTTTCAGTACGCGGGCCTCTCACTGTTGTGGCCTCTCCCATTCTGCACGCTCAGGCTCAGTGGCCATGGCTCACGGGCCCAGCCGCTCCGCGGCATGTGGGATCTTCCCGGACCGGGGCACGAACCCGCGTCCCCTGCATTGGCAGGCGGACTCCCAACCACTGCGCCACCAGGGAAGCCCCGTACAGTTTAAATTTATACAGTGTTATGTGTCAATTATATCCCAATAAAGCTGGGGAGAAATAAATATGTAAATAAGTAAATAGTGACAACAGTGTGCGTTTTAAATATACCATCTAGAAGAGTTAATTTTACACACAGCTGTTTGGTAATGTGTCTATTGAACAGATAGAAATAATCCTGTAGTTCTTTTCCAAAGGACCCTTCATCCTGTAATTGAAATCTTTTAAAAACGCGTCAAGCATAGTAAAACAATGTGTAAATATTTATATTTTAATTATATATATATATATATATATATTTGTTTAAATAATTAACAAATTAACTTGATGTTTAGGGGACACATATAAGAAACAATGGTCTGGAATGGAAAGAAATGGGTTTGATGTTGGTCCTTCCACTTATTAATTTATATGTTCACAAGCATATTATTAAAAACTCTGGGTCGCTCTGCAGGCTGGGTATATACCCTCTTCCCAGCATCACGATTAGCATGTTTAGCAGGACTTCTGGGTCAACGCATCAAATTTAAACTGCAACACAAAACTTCCCTCCACTGATATCTAAGCAACTGAGCAAAAAGAATTGCATCAACCAAAAAAAAAAAAAAAAGAAAAGAAAAGGAAAAAAAAGAATTAAACTAGGAATGTACATTTTTTAAAGTAATGGAAGGAATGTTACAGCTGACTCTAGAGTAGAGAGTGGGACACAGGACAGTTTCATTCCTAACCACACCCCTCCTACCAGACTGCACCGTATCCCAGGAGTTCAGTGAGTTTACAAAGTCCTGAAATATTTCACTAATACCCCCAAACCTGAACAGAAGCAGACTGAACACACATTTTTATACTTTTCCTCTTTTAACAAAGGAGTAATGGAATGTTTCATGGGGTGAAGCAGGTTAAATGAAGAAAAAAGTCAATGTGGGTGTAACTCTCTGATGAAAACGAAGGTTCCAGAGCTACATACTGAATTGAAGAACAAGCTGAAGTTCAAGGATACCCCCGCCCCATGAAAATGTGAATGCCTCCTAGCTAGTTGTATTGAACATACATGGTTTAAAAAAAACTGTGGAAGCAGAGCAGATCCTAGGTATCCTAAAACAGAGCTCCTCAGCTGACCAAATATAATGTCAACACAGAGCTGCCAAAGCATAAGCAAGGTGAAAAGAAACAGCATGGCAACTCTGCAAACACATGACAGCAAAAAGGGTGGGAGTAGTAAAAGGAGCAGAATATCAAAAGGACAAAGAACCAAGCCCAGGAGGGAAAAATTACTCAGTGAACAGAAGGAAATTCCTCTATAAATTGTGTTATGCTATAATACAGGTTAATTATTTAATGGATGCAGTGAGATGATAAAAGGATAGAATGAGATGAAAGGGGAGATTGCATAGTTAAGGCAATAAATTGATACCCAAATTAAAATCATTCCTGAACTAAGAAATATATTAGAACTAGCAAGGAATTGAATAGACATAGGTAAAGAGCAAATTACCGGCATGTGAAAAGTTGAAAGTAAAGGCAATGAATGTAGATAAAAAAGACAAAAACATTCTAACAACTAGAAAGGAACTAAATTTTATGGTGGAGAAAAGCAATCCATCCTACAAACTGCTGCCTCTGCGGTAGAGAATCCAACAAATTAACCCAAAAACTATGTTGTGTTACAGTACAAGAAAAAATAAACCCTGAGATTCCAAGAAAAAAACTGATGTGGGGCTTCCCTGGTGGCGCAGTGGTTGAGAGTCCGCCTGCCGATGCAGGGGACGCTAGTTCGTGCCCCGGTCCTGGAAGATCCCACATGCCGCGGAGCGGCTGGGCCCGTGAGCCACGGCCGCTGAGTCTGCGCGTCCGGAGCCTGTGCTCCGCAACGGGAGAGGCCACAACAGTGAGAGGCCCGCGTACCACACACACAAAAAAACTGATGTGTTAGAGTAAAAGAGCATATCATGATTGGGCATATCAAATGTGATAGGGGACCTTCAACACTGACAGACTATCAAACATCAAGAATAAAGAAATAAACAGGAATCCAGGTAAATTGTGAAAATCACCCACAGCAGTTAAAAAATCACGCTGGCCTTCTATTTATCCACCGCGTCAATGAATGACAGATGATGATGGAATAATGTCTATTATGTTCTAAGAGAAGGAAAATGGTTTCCCAAGAGTATTATCTCCAGCTAAGAGGTTGTTCACATTTAAAAGCATCAGGCAGACTTTCTTGAACATAAAAGAAATGAGGCAATAGAAAAACCATGAAGTCTTTAATCTGGCCAATAGATAGATGAATCAAATTTTTAAACTTGAGAAAGAAGAAGCCATGGCAAAAATACAGTGGTGTTAAGCCTTAAATCTATCTTACCATTCTTCCAGTATCCCAATATGTTAGAAAATGTTCATATTAAAAATTTGGAGAAAAATAAACTGAGCTATCACATGTGATAATGTACGTTTTAATTACCATGTTTTGTAAAGATGGTTGAGCTGTCAGTGTCATTGCAAAGGTGTCCAAGCCCACTTCCTTGGCAGTAATACAGAGCATCAGGGGGTGGCGAGAGGACCATTCAGCAGGTCTGCACACCACCAGGCTGCAGGCAGATATTTATCTAAAATATATGTCTGAATCACAAGCTTTGATAAGAGAGAAAGTTGAGAATCCATGACAGAATCAGGACCTTGGCATCGGATGGAACCATCAAAGGGACCATTAGGTTACTCAGTGATACTAAGTAGCATAAAAATAATTATTAGATACATCATAACAAATTTATAATTCTCTTCTCCCCTAGGAAAAATAAGAAAGACATGGTCTCTGTTCTTTGAAATATTGTACAGCTTGCATTGTATGGTGTGATGCAAAGATCATTTAACCAAATGCCAGGAAAATTTAATTTACAGTTCAACATATTTGATTATCTATAGATGTAATAGATGACATATAGATTAAATAAGAAAAAAATGCATGTGTGTTGAGAGTTTAGCTGAGCTATTCCATGATATTGCTGCCTCAGCATCCATTTGGTTCAGCCTGCAGGGACTTAAATGGACACCAGCCCCTCATCCCCTATATGGCCACCCAGTGGGTGAGACACGAGTGAATGTAAGCTCGTGAAATAATTCCCCACTAGCCCTTGTTCAACAGCCTCCCCTGTCTCTCACGTGGATTTCCTCTTGTACACCCCTCAGATAAGACCCCCGTGGAGCTTACCAAAATGCTGCTTTTTCCTTTTTCATTGACCAATTTGGCCTTAGCCTAGGAACCCCAAAGCATTTCACCCACGGACCCTAATAAAGGCACGTGCCCCAGGTCCTCTGTCTCCCTCTGTTCTGCACTCTGCCTTGACCTCTCCCCCACCCCATTGGATGCTGGAGGCGCATAGGGTGTTTCCTCCAGGACGGTGAGTAATAAACTTCTCTATTTCAATTTCTCTTGTGATCTGTTGTTGAACTAGGGTTCACCATGCAACACCCTGTGCTCCACTTAATAAATGTTCATTTAACTAAGTCAAAACAATATGACAATTTCAACAGAAGTCCCCACATCTAATAAAAAATATTTTTAAAGTAACAAAAGGAATACACCTTGCTATAAATGTTTATCTGAAATCAAAAGTTGAAACATGTGGCATTCATTTTAAAAATAGGGAAATAATAAAGATATCCATTATCAGCAATGTCTTAAAGGATTTGGGGTTGTGAGAAACAGAAACCCACTAGAAACAGACCACAAAAAGGAGGGTTTGTTATAGTAGAATCTAAAGTCTAAAGGGGAAACTGCTCCCCACAATAGGTTGAAAGATAACGAGCAGCATCTGTTTCTGTCTTTCTGATGTTAGATGTCGTGTTGGATTGCTTTCAGTGGGTTGAGGGTTTTGTGTGTGTGTGTGTGTGCATGCATGTGCGAACTCCCTGCAGCCTGACTTTCTACAGGATGGCCAGTTCCTGCTCCTGGGGTTTACAGGAGGCTTGGGGTTGCCATAGTGTCAACTCTAGCCTCCTCGGTACTTACTTCATGGCTCCTGTGGAACACCATCTAACTCCCAGTCTTGCTGATCGCTGACTGTCGAATGAACTACCTTTCTCTGAATCATGTGCCCATTTTTTTAAGCAATCAACCATGACTGGGATGTACTCAAGTAGTGCTCAACTGTCAAGCAGAACTAAATCTACAAACAGAACAGTTAGGAAAGGGAGGTTGAACAGACAGGGAAACTAATCAATGTCTCTTCTACAGTTGTTTTTGTAATAAAATTATAAAAATAAGTATTAAGATTTAAATAAGAAATAAAAATTATATTGGGAACTGAAAAATCATTATGCACAATTAGAATAATTACATAAAGAAAAGACCAAATAAATCTGCTATTAAAAATAAATTACCAATTA
Source organism: Aethalodelphis obliquidens (assembly GCF_003676395.1). Classification (NCBI taxonomy): domain Eukaryota; kingdom Metazoa; phylum Chordata; class Mammalia; order Artiodactyla; family Delphinidae; genus Aethalodelphis; species Aethalodelphis obliquidens. The sequence continues at coordinate 15,344,387 of NW_020837945.1, forward strand.
GAAATAATAAAATAGTGAAATGGAAAGATAGAACATCTAAAAAGTTTATAGAAGTTTTATATTCCATAACAGGTAGCTAAAACGTAATGATAAAGGAGATCATTTCTCAATAACAATAAAATTATAAAATGTTAATGAAAGAGTTTAATGAAAGCTACACAGAACTTTCACAATGAAAAAATGTTGAGTAGGAAATATAAAGAAAACCTTTAGTAAAGGAAGAGTTACAATTTAGACCTCAATAAAGAGATTAATATTTTCTCAAAGTTAATTTATATAGGTATTATATAGGTATTATAATCCCACTCAAATTCTCAATTGGAAAGATAAGAAGATACTTCTAAAATTGATTCTGGAAAAACATTTTAAATAATTGGAATATTAAAGAAATATTTTAAAAAAGGAATTATCACAGATTTTTTAGATATAAGAAAAGGAAAGTGTTACTTTAGGAGAACTGAGTTTTATCAGATATTAAAACCTTATAAAACATCAAAATTAAAGGTTTAGTTCTGCAATAAAAATAGATAAAAGGAAAAATAGAACAAAATAGGTCAATCAGAAATTGCACCAGCATTATATTAAAACTTCAATGGTTAAAAATAAAGATTATTAATAAATTATATGGATAAAAGATATTAATTTTAAAAGAAATTAAATTAGATATTTACATTATCCACTAAAATAAATTCCAGGTCTATAAAAGAATCATTTTTAACAAATTCATAAATATTAGAATAATTAAGATATCTATTATATCTGCAGAAAAATGATAACTTTCTTAAGGTTAAAGTACCAAGTAAAATCACAAAAGAAAGATTAACAAATTTATGTATGCAAAATTCTAAACTTCTATTTAAAAAGATTTACCAAAAATCTCCTCAATTGAAAAGGAAAAAGAAACAAGTAGATAGGAGTAATATTTGATATCAAATATTTTGTCCTATAGCATATAAACTCTCACTAAAATGTACAAGAATAGCAACAAAACCATTAAAATTGAAATAGACAGCAGTTTGTACAAGAAAAAACACAAATACATTTAAACAAATGGAAAAATGTTCATTCTCTCTAAATATAAAAGATATGCACACTGAAGCAAACTTGAATACTCTCATGTAGCTACAAAACAAGAAAATATTTCTGGTAACAGTGGACAAATCTAATGAAGATGTTATCACACTAGAACTTTTCAGCACATTGCAAACTGGTAAAACTGATCTGGATGGCAATATCACAAAATGAACACCAAGGGAAATAAAACTTTTTTTTCCATTTTTACCACACCCAAGAGACAAAAGAATGAGCATAAGCTTTGAGGCCAAGCAGACATGGGCTCCATTTCTGATATCACATCTCAGCTTCACTTTCTTCATTGATTAAAAGATGATAACAAAAGTCCAGGACCAGATGGTTTCACAGGTGAATTCTATCAAACATTTAGAGACGAGCTAACACCTATCCTTCTCAAATTCTTCCCCAAACTTGTAGAGAGTGGAACACTCCCAAATTCATTCTATGAGGCTACCATCACCCTGATATCAAAACCAGACCAAAATACCACACAAAAAAGAAAAGGCCAATATCACTGATAAACAAAGATGCAAAAAACATAAACAAAATGCTAGCAAACAGAATGCAACAACACATTAAAAGGATCATACACCTTGATCAAGTGGGATTTATTCCAGGGATGCAAACATTCTTCAATATATGCAAATCAATCAATGTGATACACCATATTAATAATTAAAGAATAAAAACCACATGATCATCTCAATAGATGAAGAAAAAGCTTTGACAAAATTCAACACCCATTTATGATAAAAACTCTCCAGAAAGTGGGCATAGAGGGAACCTATCTCAACATAATAAAGGTCATATATGACAAACTCACAGCAAACATTATTCTCAATTGTGAAAACTGAAAGCATTTCCTCTAAGATAAGGAACAAGACAAGGTATCCACTCTCACCACTATTATTCAACATAGTTTTGGAAGTCCTAGCCATGGCAGTCAGAGGAGAAAAAGAAATAAAAGAATACAAATTGGAAAAGAAGTAAAACTGTCACTGTTTGCAGATGACATGATACTATACATAGAAAATCCTAAAGATGCTACCAGAAAACTACTAGAGCTAATCAATGAATTTGGTAAAGTATCAGGATACAAAATTAATGCACAGAAATCTCTGGCATTCCTATACACTAATGATGAAAAATCTGAAAGTGAAATCAAGAAAACACTCCCTTTTACCACTGCAACAAAAAGAATAAAATACATAGGCATAAGACCTGTATGCAGAAAACTATAAGACACTGATGAAAGAAATTAAAGATGATACAAACAGATGGAGTGATATACCATGTTCTTGGATGGGAAGAATCAACATTGTAAAAATGACTCTACTACCCAAAACAATCTACAGATTCAATGCAATTCCTATCAAATTACCAATGGCGTTTTTCTCAGAACTAGAACAAAAAATTTTACAATTTATATGGAAACACAAAAGACCGCAAATAACCAAAGCAATCTCGAGAAAGAAAAACGGAGCTGGAGGAATCAGGTTCCCTGACTTCAGATTATACTACAAAGCTACAGTAATCAAGACAGTATGGTACTGGCACAAAAACAGAAATATAGATCAATGAAACAGGATAGAAAGCCCAGAGATAAACTCACACACATATGGTCACCTTATGTTTGATAAAGGAGGCCAGAATATGCAGTGGAGAAAAGACAGCCTCTTTAATAAGTTGTGCTGGGAAAACTGGACAGCTACATGTAAAAGAATGGATTTAGAACACTCCCTAACACCATAGACAAAAATAAACTCAAAATGGAATAAAGAGCTAAATGTAAGACCAGACACTATAAAACTCATAGAGGAAAACATAGGCAGAACACTCTATGACATAAATCACAGCAAGATCTTTTTTGACCCACTTCCTAGAGTAATGAAAATTAAAACAAAATTAAACAAGTAGGACCTACTTACACTTAAAAGTTTTGCACAGCAAAGGAAACCATAAACAAGATGAAAAGACCACCCTCAGAATGGGAGGAAATATTTACAAATGAAGTAACTGACAGGGGATTAATCTCCAAAATACACAGAGAGCTCATACAGCTCAATATTAAAAAAACAAACAATCCAATCAAAAAATGGGCAGAAGACCTAAATAGACATTTCTCCAAAGACATACGGATTGCCAACAAACACATGAAAAGATGCTCAACATCACTAATTATTAGAGAAATGCAAATCAAAACTACAATGAGGTAACACCTCACACCAGTTAGAATGGCCATCAAAAGAAATCTACAAACAATAAATTCTGGAGAGGGTGTGGAGAAAAGGGAACCCTCATACACTGTTAGTGGGAGTGTAAATTGATACAGCCACTATGGAAATTAGTATGGAGGTTCCTTAAACTAAAAATAAAACTACTATATGAGCCAACAATCCCACTACTGGGCATATACCCAGAGAAAACCATAATTCAAATTATACATGCACCCCAATGTTCATAGTGGCACTATTTACAATAGTCAGAACATGGAAGCAACCTAAATGTCCATCAACAGAGAAATGGATAAAGAAGATGTGGTACATATATACAATGGAATATTACTCAGCCATAAAAAGGAATGAAATTGGGTCATTTGTAGAGACATGGATGGACCTAGAGAGTGTCATACAGAATGAAGTAAGTCAGAAAGAGAAAAGCAAACATCGTATAATAATGCATATATGTGGAATCTAGAAAAATGGTATAGATGATCTTATTTGCAGAGCAGAAATAGAGACACAGACGTAAAGAACAAATGTATGGGAACAAGGGAGAAAGGGGTGGGGTGGGTGGAATTGGGAGACTGGGATTGACACATATATATTATTGATACTAAATAGACAACTGATGGAAACATACTGTACAGCACAGGGAACTCTACCTAATGCACTGTGGTAACCTAAATGGGAGGGAAATCCAAAAGGAGGGGATATCTGTATGTGTATGGCTGATTCATTTTGTTGTGCAGTGGAGGCTAACACAACATTGTAAAGCAACCATACTCCAATAAAAATTAATTTTAAAAGAGAGGAAAAGAAATAAAAGATGATAACAGCAACTATCACTAAGATTTCCATGAAGATTAAAGATGATAACAATGCCCATAAATGCCTAAGACTTTATAGACACAAAATAGCTTTTACTACCTATGTTTCCTTCCTGCTGTCCCCACAAAGCACATACATGAAGAGATACACACATAAAAATGAACACACTTGATGGAAATGTAAATTGGTGCAGCCACTGTGGAAAACAGTGTGGCAGTTCCTTAAAAAACTAAAATTAGAATCACCATATGATCCAGCAATTCCACTCCTGGGTGTATGTCCAAAGAAAATAAAAACACTAGTTTGAAAGATACCTGCAACTTAATGTTCATAGCAATATTATTTACAATTGCCAAGATGCAGAAGCAACCTACGTGTCCATCAACAGATGAATTAATAAATAAGACATGGTATATTTGTGTGTGAGTGCGTGTGTGCACACAATGAAATACTACTCAGCCATAAAAAAGAATAAAATTTTGCCATTTGCAGCAATGTGGATGGACCTAGAGAATACTATGCTTAATGAAATGTCAGACAGAGAAAAGCAAATACTGTATGTTATCACTTACATGTGGAATCTAAAAGCTAAAACAAACCAGTAAATATAACAAAAAAGAAACAGACTCACAGATATAGAGACAAACTAGTGGTTACCAGTGGGCAGAGGGAAGGGGGGAGGAGAAAAATAGGGGTGGGAGACTGAGATATAAACTACTATGTATAAAATAAGCTACAAGGATATATTGTACATCACAGGAAATACAGCCAATATTTTATAATAACTATAAATGGAGTATAATCTTTAAAAATTGTGAATCACTATCTTATATACCTGAAACTTATTTCATACTGTAAATCAACTATACCTCAATAAAAAACAGACACACACACACACACAGATACATACATAAAACTGAATGCACATACACAAATATACACATACATGAAATTTTAGTTTAGGGAAATATTTTAATCAAAGCCTAGTACCATTGAGATCTGAAGGGAAATGGCAAGTCATTCCTAAACCATTAAAAGGGCTTGGGAGTTCTCCAGCTACAAACCTGTCAGTATGAGGAAGGCAGGATCCAAAGGGACCAAAAAGAAAAGACAGCATTCAGGACAGAACCAAGGACCAGCCCAAACGAGCCCTCACCCATTGCCAAGGGCAAATGGCCTCCCTCCATACACCTGAATTCCATCTTAGGAAGAGAAGTGTCTCTTAAAATGCTGAAGAAAACCACCACACAACAGTGTCTGAGTGTTGCTTGGAAGAGCTGTTTAATTTATCCACTTGGTCTTAGCTTTAAACTGCCTTGCACATTTAGGTAATTTTTTCCCCACTAACCAAAATATGAGCTCTCCAGAAGAGGAACAGATCAGTTGCAGAAAAAAAAAATTACTTTCCTCTGCACTTCACAATTGCAATGTGAACTAAAATTTGTAGATGTTGCATGTGAAAACTCAAAAAAAAAAAAAAACTCGTGGACAAGCTAATTTCATATATTCTTATTATTAGACTTATAAATTCTTACCGCTAATAGCTATTTATGTCATTATTCTTGAAACGGCAGCAAAAGATTACTTCTAGAGGTCCTAACTTATAATCTATTGTAGTACGTGAAACAAGATGTCTACAAGTCACATGGATCCATACATTATGGAGGGTCTCTTTTCTCTCTGCTTACACAGACCATTAGTAAATACTTAAAGATCCCAGTTTTGAATCTACTGCTGATGTTTTTCCAGCCTCTATTGTTGCCTTCAGTTTGTTCCTCCATTTCCTAATTGCTCACTTGTTTCTTCATCCTATTTATAGCTCTATGTTTTCCCCACACTGTCGGAATGATTTCCAGCTGCAACAGTCTTTCAAATATTTCTGGGGGAAAAGAAATCTCATCTTGTACAGAAATAACCAACCTCAAAGGGATTCATTTTATTGTCCAGGCCTTTTTACGATTAGAAAACCTTTTCATATTATTCATGAGTCTAAAATGACTCATTCATATAATTTAGATTTTTAAGCTTTTAGTTTAAGGACTACAATTTCCTAATGACATCTTCAGTGCTAGGTAGACAGTATGCACTGAAATTTATGTTCTTTCTTAAAAAAAGAAATGTTAGCACTTACCCCACCTTTTAACTTAGGCTGCAGAACTAAAGAAATAGGTTTATATTCTTTAAAGTGGGAAAGATTCTTAATAACTGCCTGAAGTGACACACTATAATAGGAAGTGAGTTTTGGTGCTAATGGATTTCTGCTTAATGAAATCACACATTTATGTAAATTTAATACAGGGAAACCATTATGTGTGGGTGTATTACTTTTGAAAACTTTCTTGTTTTGTCCATCTAAAATGAATAGATGCTCATTGTGGAAAATAGGAAAAAAGGGGAGAAAAAAGTCAACCATACTCCCACTATACAAAATAATATCAAGGTTAACTCTTGGTGACTTGATTTTCTTTTTAGTGTGGATCAAAACAGAATTTGGGGTTTTGTTTTATTCTTCTTTTTTTCTTTTGGTTTCATGTAATTATGTTCATTCTAAATATGAAACTTCATAAATATATGTCTATACATATATGTATGTATACATAAATGTATTTATACATAAAGTACCTTGCCTTTTTACTATGGCATTAATATTTCTCCTATTATAAATTTTTACAAAAGTACCTTAAAACAATTACATAGTATCCCATTGAACGGTAATACCTGACTTTATTCAACATTTATATTATGTGGCATGTTAAAGTGGTTTCCAACTTTATTACATAAAGCATGAAAAGAACATCTTTAAACAGAAAGCTTTTAAATTATTTGGGCTTAGTGCCTTAGGACTGATTCTCAGAAATGGAGTTATTAGTTCAGAGAAGAAATATGTCAAGGTACATGTTACCAATTTTTTTTCCAAAAGATTTGCAAGTTTGCACTCCCTCTTACAATGTATGGATATACCCATTCCATTGTACCCCTACCTTACTAGCAATTAAGTATTCTCATTGAAAACAAATTATGTTTGTTAATTTGCTGGGAAGAAATGACATTTTATTGTCATCTTAATTTGCAAATAAACTCATTATCTACACTTTTATAAAAGTTAATAGTTTTTCATTTGAGCTTATTAGGGGTTTCTAATAATATAATATAATCCACATATAATTATAAATAAACATTTCATATAAGTACATTAATATAACAATCCCAATATATTTAAAGTTTCTAATACTATCACTTGCTTCATCCCTTCATTATTCATAACCCTTTATGTATATTTAATATTTCACAGTATTAATTAGCTATTCCAGATTGCTAGATTTATAGTCCTGAGGTTACAAGTTAATCCAATAGTAACTGAATTATTTAAGGTTCTCAAAAAGCAAGTTATTTCAAATAAAATCAATGATAAATCTCCATTAAGATGCAAAATATCTTGGAGTAAAGCAAAAAATTATTTTGTAATTCATAAGTCCCATATTTAAATAGTGCTTAAAATGAACGCCATTTGTGATACGTGTAAAATGCCATTTATCAAAACCATAAATAAATTCTTAAAATCAAAAGTACAGTTTCAAAGTCTTTCTTGAGCACTTTGATTCTAGCTGGTTAGCATCTTTACTATGTATTAGATTATGAAAATTGGCAGTGGTAGGAGCTTGGGAAAATACCCCTGTTTTAACTTATTATGAATTGTAACATATACAAAATGTACAGAGCAATAACCTATTATGTCAAACTTGGTTTTAATGTTCTTGAAATCAGGTGTAATTTATAAGAGGAAGCAAATACTCTGGCAACTCCAGGGTATAGGCCAAAAATAAAGTAGATTTTTAAAAAAGAACACATTTTTAAATAAACTAGAAAACAGATATATTTGGTAAATGTTGGAAGTGCTGCAGAAGGTTGGCACTAGAAAATAATTGTAAAGACATAAAAAGTCACAGAAGGGAATTAGTCTAGCCAGATAGAAGAATTTGCAGAATACAGACTTAATAAGGAAGCTTTTGGTAGGAAAGGCTGTGTGGCAGAATATTAAAACACAACCCTCCTGTCTTACATTTTCACCTGAGACCCCAAATGGAGAACATTCCCTGCCAAGCATCCTCATAATTTTTAAGTGACATCTATGTAAGATTTGCAAAGGGGTGGCTAAAACCAGTTCTAAGAGCTTTTGTCAAACAGCACATCCCCCCTAGAGCATATAAAAGAAAGCAAGAAGTAGAGAGATAAAAAGAACACGTTTGAGCAGAAAGCTTTTTCATCATTTGAGCTTTCTTTCATTAGGATTGATTACCAGGAATGGAATTATTAGTTCAAAAGGAAAAACTATTGGAAAGATGAACTTCATGAGGACCTTAGAGAGACCGGAGATGGAGGAAAGCACCACATGTTCTGTGCTGTGGCACTTATCTTCCCACCCACAGAGGAGTGAGGGGTACCTCCTTAAGCCAAGTGAAGAGAACATGGTATAAGAAAGCCACTCTGAGGACATATGTCCCTCAAACTCATGGGGACCCTAAAGGAGAGAGAGGCTGCTCTACCTGCCAGGAGGCAGAACCAAAAGGCAGTATCTTATTGGAAGTAGCCTGTATGTCTAGAGTAGAATGGGACAAAAGTGAATCAAGAAGCTAGATATAGGGGCTTCCCTGGTGGTGCAGTGGTTAAGAATCCGCCTGCCAATGCAAGAGACATGGGTTCGAGCCCTGGTCCGTGAAGATCCCACATGCCGTGGAGCAACTAAGCCTGTGTGCCGCAACTACTGAGCCTGTGCTCTAGAGCCCGCAAGCCGCAACTACTGAAGCCCACATGCCTAGAGCCCGTGCTCCGCAACAAGAGAAGTCACCGCAATGAGAAGCCCGCACACTGCACCGAAGAGTAACCCCCGCTCGCCGCAAGTAGATAAAGCCCATGTGCAGCAACAAAGACCCAATGCAGCCAAAAATTTATGAATTAATTTTTTAAAAAGGAAGCTAGAGATAGAGAGTCAAACTCTAGGATCTGAGGGAAAATAGGAAGCAACCACCTGGAAAAGGTATCTCCAGAAAACTGGAATTGGAGGACTTTAAGGGGAATCTCCAAGGAAGCCATAAAAATACCCCCCAAGAGAAAGAGTCTGCCATGGACGTCTGTCATCTCTACCTCTACCAACCATACCAATGAAATAAGACCTGCTTTCCCCCTTACCAGCACCCTCCACCACTACAGTCTTTAACCCTGGAGGAACTAGAAGCAGCATGGTGGTCACAGGTGTGGAGTAAAAGAAAAGTAAGAACTAGTAATGAAACTGACTACAGGGGTCTTCTCCATGGCAGGACTCCAGAATGGCAAAAGCCCAAACTGGAAGTTGGAACAAATATTTTCATCTCCATCATTTTTGGATAGTGATAATAATAATAGCTAACACATATATAGTACCTACCACTTGTCATCACTGTTGTAAATCCTTTATACATAATAACCCTTTAATCTTAAAAAGACTATGAAATAGGTGCTCTATTAATTTCTCCATTTTTCAGATGAGAAAACAGAGGCATGGAAAGGTCAAAGTCACATGGCTAAGTAAATGCCAAAGCCAAGATTCAAAACCAGGAAATCTAGTTCCAGAGTCCATAAGCTCTTTGCTAGGTCAGATTAAAAATTATCCAAAACAGAGAAATTCAACATCCCTTACAGCCTGACCAGATTGTAGACTATTGGCTCACATCAATAAAGTCAAGTTGCAATGGACTGTGAACAAATATTTCTGATTTTCCCAGCATGCTAATTCTGAAAGGACCCCCTGATGTCACCTGGACCTGGGGTAGAAAACGGGCAGCAGACCCCAAGCACCAGGCCAAACAGCAGCCTCTTTTACATGAGCAGTACACTGAATAGATATTTTAATACTAAGATTTACCAGAGAAGTTGTGGAATCTGCCTGAGATTTCTTCCCAGCAGGGGGAAAAATGACAAAAGTTTTTTTTTTTTTTTTCTTTAAGATGCAGCGGTGAGTGAGAATAAATTTCTTTTCTCCGTGCACCATGCCAACCACCGTTCTCAATAAATTAGTTAGAGGGAGAACCAGTGGGATACTGGAGCCAGCTAGAAAGAGCCAGTTCTGTGCATCCCTTCCCAAATCTGAGTTCAGTGGCACCCCATAGGTAGTTTGAAATCAGCCACAGTGGGAGTATTTACACCATGGAAATTGCAAATGCTACAAGTCAGATTTTTCTTCTGCTTCTAAGAGCTGGCTGTTAAACATTTACCAGCACACCAATGGAAAGAACCTCTCATTTGGAATTCAGACGGGATGTAAAGAAGTTTTGACCTGGACCAAGGAGTGGAACTCAGGACAGGAGTCAGCAAGAAAGCAGTGGCATCCCCAAAGATACCCAAAGATCAAGACTAAGAGAGGAAATAATAACCTGAAAATAAACCCAAGCATGATAATGTTATAAAGGCCACCTCACCTCTGGATACACCATTTGGACTAAAGGTCAGTTTTAAAAAATAGCCTAAAGGTTAAGGAAGGAATATCACAAAGAAATACAGGAAGGCAGGAGCAGCACAATGCAGAGACCAACAGTGCCAGAGCTACCGGACCTTAGGCTGACTTCTGAGCATCCTGGGCTAGAACCCAATGTAGACAGGACTGGTAGTCTGCAAAAGAGGCTGCCAGAATGTATATGTAGCCCTGTTTACATTTCAACGAATTCTAGAGACTTTGTATATTATGAGAGTCTTTCTCTAAGATTTGTTACCGCTTTTGATCCCACAGTCCTTAGCAATATAAACAAATAGCAGTAAAAAAAAAAAAACAAAACACAAAAGTTATTAGGCTTGCCTCAAATACAGCAGGGCAGGGGAAAGTTAAGGGAAATATGTGCATAAGAGCATCCTGGGGAGAAAGCTTGACAGAGGAATGTAAAAATAAAGAAGCAGAACCAAGTATCTGAGGAATCTGTCAGCTAGTCTTCTGGTAGATTAGCCAGCAGGAGAGTTGCAAGACACTCATTGTTTCTCTGAGATTCAGATGAACATCATTCACAGAGACGGTGTTTCTTAGAAAATATATATTTATGCATCAGGCATCTCCTTAGGTTGAGGATTTGCTGCAGGTTCCCTTCTCTGATCTTATGGTGATTTTTGAGCCTCTGACCTTTCTCTTATTGTTAATTATGATTTGATGTGGAATTATAAACCCCACTAAAATGATTTAAATCCCTTAGAAAAGATCAAAAGCTACAGCGATGATACCATTTAAAGGTAATAACCAAAATTGTCCAGAATGACTAAATAGTCCTTTGCTTATGCATAAATAAATCTTGGTATAATTGATCTTTCAGGGATCAATTTATTGCTAATCATTCTGTCAGAACCATTTTGGTTTTGCATTCCCCAGCAAAGATAAACCATCCAACTTAGATCTTATGTCCCATAGATGTTGTATCTTGTACCATGTTGAACTGGAAGATCATCATAGAAGTGTATTGTTGGAAGATGATCTAATTTAACCTGTCTATTCTATAAGAAAGTAACCCGATAGTCAGAGAAATTAAGTGACTTATCTCAAGATCATACAGTTCAGTAAAAGAATTCCATTGACCTATGCATCAATTAAACACTTAACATTTGGTTACTTCAAAAGGTGATAAACTGAGAGGCACTGAATGTTGGAGTAAATGCTATCCTATTTTTCTATTCCTGAATTCATCTAATACCTCTTTGTAATGATCAATAAATGTCCCTATTGAGGCACAGATAGTAGACAGTTGCATGTTTATGTGATTTAAGATATAAGAGAAAGGGCCCCAGCTGTTACAGTACCAATCTTGTGCCCCACTGCCCACAGCCCACAAGGAGCTATTAGTTACTGAGAATGAATTTGCCATACCTCTAAGCGGTATTATATTAAAACCCTCAAGATTGTGTGATTCTGGGAAATAGCCATAACTTATCTGAGCCTTGGTTTTATTATCATTTTTTTAAATATTGGAAAATAGAACTTTAAGCTATCTCCCAATTATAAATGTAATGGGAATGAAACTCAGCTGTGCAAAAAAAAAAAAAAAATACTATCCATCCATTCTAGGCTACACATTTTTAATTTACATCTTTACATCTCTGAAATTGGAACGCTTCTTACAAATCAAAGGTGTCTTAGCATCACTGTCACGGGGCAGTTATGGTGGAGCTGTCACTTCCTGACCAAAAGAAGTGGAAAGTGGCTTGGAAGAATGTCCCAGAGAAAATAGTGGACACGCATTCTTTTCCTCTCATTCCTACCTATTTCTTTTTTTAATCAAATTTTAATTGACATGAAATATTATATTAATTTCAAGGAACATGTTTTTAATAAATGCTGCATGTCCAGTGCTTTCACAGCACAGAGGAAGATACTGAAAAGAAACCATGAACATTGACAAGTCTGAATCAAAAAGGAGATTCAGAAGTGCATGACTCCAAATGGGAAAAACTATTATGAATATGGGTTAAAATAGATTTTGCTTATATTTTTCCTTTTTATTTGTGTACTGGGGTAGTACATGACAGAAGTATATGTCTAGAGAAATCTAGAAAAACAGTTTCATCAGTATAAAATAAAAACACCGAGAGAAATGATAGCAGTATGTCACAATTTAACGGCAATTTGTTTTCTTGGTGGAACATAACATGATTCAACATCTTAGAGTCAATGGCATCTTAGAGTTCATAAAATATGATATCCCATTCCTCAGTTGTCTATAGATCAAGTGCATTTCAATTCCGAGCCCCTATTCTGACAGCCTGATGGTAAACTCAACTTCAGTTAGACGACCACCTCTAGCCCATGTTTTCATGTGTGTTGATCTTTGGAAAGCGGATAAGTCAGGTGCCTGGGGTTCTGCCTCTTTAAACATATACAAATAGCCATTTCTTTCTCAGTTCTTCCAGAAGTGCAGCCAGGAGCTGAGCACAGATCTCCTCTGTTCAAACAACCATAGATCTCTCCTTCTGCCTCAATGCGAATCTTCTCAAAATCATTCTTTCTCATGAAGAGATTAATTCCTCCCCCTAGAAAGGGAGTCCAATAGATAACACTTCTGGCTATTTCCTGTGATCTACCTATTCAACTTTTCATCAAATGCCCCAAGACCGAAGGGCAGGCAACCTTCCTTTGCAGGCTCATACTTCTCACCTGTGGCTCTAAGGCTGCATTACTGACTGACTGAGACATTAAAGCTTTGTCTTCAGTATCTTGCATGCTAGGTTGGGAATAAATATTTCCATCCAGTACAAATTACCATCCAGGACAATACTGCAATTCCACTTCTCTAGAGGTGATAGATGACTTTCCTTTTAAAGGTGAGCCAGTTCCTAGTTCCTGAAAACAAGCATTTCTCTTCACATTCAGCTTTCACACATTTTCAGAAACAATTCTTGAGGTTTTTGTCTTTCTTTCCAAGTCCATTAGGTGACAATTTTCAAATGCAGAGCACACCCAAAACTGAGAAGTGGGGAAGATTTGTATTCTTGGCTCTCAAAACCACCATTTAACCCTTCCTGCACTCTCCCTCTCAAATCAGTCCATGCATTCTGTAGTGCCTTTTTTGATGTCTCAACTTGGCTGAGCTATAGTTCCCAGTTATTCAATCAAACATGAATCTAAACATTGCTATGAGAAGATTTGTGCAGATTTAATTAAAGTCCCTACTCAGTTGACTTTAATTAAGGGAAGTTATCCTGGATAATCTGGTAGGCCCAGCTTAATCAGTTGGAAGGCCTTAAAAAGCAGGGCTGAATAAAAAAGAATGGAATAATGTGATTTGCAACAACATGGATGGACCTAGACATTATCATACTAAGTGAAGTAAGCCAGACAGAGAAAGACAAATGTCAAATGATATCACTTATATATGAAACCCAAAAAAATGATATAAATGAACTTATTTACAAAACAGAAACAGACTCACAGACGTAGAAAACAAACTTATGGTTTTCAAAGGGGATGAAGAGAGGGCAGATAAATTAGGAGTTTGGGATTAACACATACATACTACTACATATAAATAAGATAAACAACAAGGACCTATTGTATAGCACAGGGAATGATATCCAATATTTTGTAATAATCTATAAGGGAAAAGAATCTGAAAAAGAATATATATATAGATAGATACATAGATAGATACATAGATAGAAACAGGTATATATAGAGAAATATAGATATATAGATACGCTGAGGTAGATATAGATATAGATATAGATATAGGTATAGACATAGATATAGATATAGATAGATAGGCTGAGGCTTCCCTGAAAGAAGAAATTCCACTTGTGGACACCAGTTTTGGCCAGTGCCATTGAGATCCATCCTGCCCATGTCCCTCCCTTCCTACTGGTCCCAATTCTCTGGCTGAATTCCAACAGATACACCCTCCCCCCCCACCATACTTGTACCCACCTGGGACTGTCTTTCTGGAGGCCCCCTGCTTTGGACCTCCCTTTCCCTCTTCCTTTACTCAAGTTTTACTTGTGTGCCATAGTCATGGTGTCCCTTGAACAAAAATATTGGGACTTGTTGTCTTATAATAGATTTTTTTATTCTATGAACATGTTTAAGTGAAATATCTTAAGAGAACAAATATTAAATTCCACTTAATTATGCACATAATGACCCACATTATTGACAAGAATTTTAAAAGTTCCTTGAAATTGGTGTATCTGAGATATCCAGAGCATATGATCACCACACCTATACCCAAACTAGCTCTCTTCCAATTGGAAATGAATATTATTCCATTTATACTAAGGTGTTAGGTGTTTGGACATTGGATGTTTTTGCCATACAAGCATAAACTATTAAGTGTAATGCATCTCTCGATGTATTTTGTTTTTACAGAATTCTTCCAAAGTTATTACTTCATAAATCAGTGGTTCTGAAAGTGTGGTTCCCTGACCAGCAGCGTAAGCATTATTTGGGAACTTGTTGGAAATAGAAATGCAAATTCTTATCCCCACCCCAGACCTGCTGAATAAAAACCTCTGCAGAGAGAAGTCCCAGAAATTTGTGTTTTAATAAATCCTTCAGGGGTTCTCATGTGATCTAAAGTTTGAGAACCACTTCCTTAATCTAAGAGAAAGAAGCACAGTCACAGTACTGGTAACACATGGGATATTTTTGACAGGCAAATTTTTTTGACAGGGGAGTTAATTAGCTAAGGTATAAAAGAAAACAACTGGAAATTGTAAAATGACCATCAAAAACAAATTTATTAGGAAAACACTGGCATATACAAGCATACCTCATTTTATTGCACTTCACAGATATTACATTTTTTACAAATTTAAGGTTTATGGGAAACCCTTGTCAAGCAATTCTATTGAAACCATTTTTCCAACAGTATATGCTAACTTCGTGTCTCTATGTCACTTTTTGGTAATTCTTGCAATATTTCAAACTTTTCATTATTATTATATTTGTTATGGTGATCTGTGATCAGTGATTTTTGATGCTACTATTGTAATTGTTTTAGGGCACCATGAACCACACTCACATAAGATGGCAAAATTATCGGTAAATGTTGAGTGTGTTCTGACTGCTCCACCTACTGGATGTTCCCCTTTCCTAGGACTTCCCTATATCCTGAAACACAACAATATTGAAATTAGGCCAATTAATAACCCTACAGTGGCCTCTAAGTGTTCAAGTGAAAGGAAGAGTCATATGTCTCTCACTTTAAATCAAAAGCTAGAAATGATTAAGCTTAGTGAGGAAGGTCAAAAGCTGAAAAAGGCTGAAAGCTAGGCCTCTTGCAGCAAACAGTTAGCCAAGTTGTGAACTCAAAAGAAAAGTTCTTGAAAAAAATTGAAAGTGCTACTCCAGTGAACACAAGAATGATTAAAAAAATGAAATAGTCTTAATGCTGATATGGAGAAAGTTGTAGTGGTCTGGATAGAGGATTAAACCAGCCACAACATTCCCTTATGCCAAAACCTAATCCAGAGCAAGGCCCCCTCTCTGTTCAATTCTATGAAGGCTGGAAGAGTTTAGGAAGCTGCAGTAGAAAAATTTGAAGCTAGCAGAGGTTGACTCATGAGGTTTAAGGAAAGAAGCCATTTCCAAAACATAAAAGTGCAAGGTAAAGCAGCAAGGGCCAATGCAGAAGCTGCAGCAAATTATCCAGAAGATCTAGCTAAGGTCATTAATGGTGGTGGCTACACAGGTGTTTACAATAGACTTTCAATGTAGGTAAAACAGCGTTATACTGGAAGAAGATGTCATCTAAGAGTTTCATAGCTGGAGAGGAGAAGTCAATGCCTGGCTTCAAAGGACAGGCTAACTCTCTCATTAGGGTGTAATTCAGCTGGTGACTTTAAGACGTTTACCATTCCAAAAATCCTAGGCCTTTACAATTTATGCTAAATCTACTCTGCCTATACTCTGTAAATGGAACAACGAAGTCTGGATGGCAGCACATCTGTTTACAACATGGTTTACTATTTTAAGCCCATTGTTGAGACCTACTACTCAAAAAAAAAAAAAAAAGATTCCTTTCAAAGTATTACTGCTCATTGACAATGCAAATGGTTATCCAAGAGATCTGATGGAGATGCACAGGACACTATTGTTTACATGCCTGTGTCAGGGAGGAAGAAATTTTCCTCTACACTTCTAGGTTCTTGTGGCTGGTCTAAGAATTAAATTGGCATAAAACAGATTAACAGGAGAAAATCAAACATAAGTTTAATAACACATATACATAGGAGAGATGCAGAAAAACTGAGTAACTCACCAAAATGGCTGAAACCCTCACCTTAAATACTGTCTTCAGTTAAAGACAAAGTGGTTTGGGACTTCAAAGGAAAGTATGCAATTCACATGGAGATGGAAAAGCAAATGTTTGGTAAACAAATATTTGGTAGGCCATGTAGAGACAATGGGACACAGAGAGGAATTTTAATAAACAGACTTTGCTAGGTTCCCTGTCTACCATACTTAGTTCATACTATAGTTATCTATGATGATAGCTCTCTTCCTGGAAGAGGTCCGCTATCTACATCCTTTTAGGCAGTTAGGTGAATGTCAAAGTTTCTTCTTGTGTCCTTTGGACCTTGATTGTTGTCAGCTCAAAATAATCTACATGCCAAAGAGACATGCTGTGGTAGAAAATTTTGCTCCCCTACACCTGCTAACACAACATCCATTCTGCAGCCCAAAGAACAAGGAGTCATTTTGACTTTCAAATCTTATTTAATAAATATATTTGGTAAGACTATAGCTGCCATAGATAGTGATTCTTCTGATGGATCTGGGCAAAATCAATAGAAAACCTTCTGGAAAGGATTCACCATTCTAGATGCCATTAAGGACACTTCTGATTCATGGGAAGAGGTTAAAATATTGACACTAACAAGAGTTTGGAAGAAGTTGATTCCAATGCTCAAGGATGATTTTCAGGGCCACAAGACCTCAGTGGAGGGAGTAACTGTAGATGTGGTGGCAATAACAAGAGAACTAGAATTAGAAGTGGAACCAAAAGATGTGACTGCATTGCTGCAATCTCATGATAAAACTTTAACAGAGGAGGAGAAGAGCAAAGAAAGTGGTTTCTCCAGATGGAATCTACTCTTGGTGAAGATGCTATGAAGACTATTGAAATGACAACAAAGAATTGAGACTATTACATAAACTTCATTGACAAAACTGTGGTAGGTTTTGAGAGGATTGACTCCAAGTTTGAAAGAAGTTCTACTATGAGTAAAATGGTATCAAACAGCATTGCATGGTATAGAGAAATCATTCATGAAAGTAAGAGTCAGTTGATCCAGCAAATTTCATTGTCTTATTTTTTTTTTAATTGCCATGTCCACCCCAACCTTCAGCAACCACCATCCTGGTCAATCAGCAGCCTTCAAGATCAAGGCAAGACCCTTCATCAGCAAAAAGATTACCACTCTCTGAAGGCTCATATAATGGTTAGCATTTCTTAGCAATAAAGTATTTTAAATTAAGGTATATACATTTTTTGTCATAATGTTATTATTACACACTTAACAGACTACGGTATAGTGTAAACATAAATTTTATATGCACTGGGAAATCAAAAAATGTGTGTCTTGCTTTATTGTGATATTCACTTTACTGCAGTGGTCTGGAACTAAACATGCAGTATCTCCAAGGTATGATGGTACCACCAAGTCCAAGGGTTTAACAGCCAATCCCCAGGATATAGAGAACAGGAGCTCCAACAGCTTCCAGCCCAGCGTTTGTGAAACTTCCTTCTAAAGCATAGCCACAGGCAATGCAGTTCCCATCTTCTGCAGTTATCGTGTCTTAGTTCAAACTATGAAATTCCAGGTATTCAGGACCAGGAAAGCACAGTCTGAGTCAGGGTTTCACCCTGTAGCCAGGCAGGGTCACAGAGTAGGAACACTATCCTGAAAACCTTTCATCCCTGGGTCATAACCTTCATCTGAGAGAAAGGAGAAAGCTTGTGAGCTGAGAGTCACCCTAAGTTACACCTGCTACAAGACATCCTTAAATTACCTTGATTCTCATACTATATGGACTACAGGTATAGTTAACCTCCCTCAGCATGACAGCAGATTATAACACTCCAAGTCATCTTCCACAGCTCATTTCAAATGTCCTCTCTAGGAAGCCCTCCATGGCCCTTTGAGTTGGAATTGGTGCTCATATCACTGGTCCTGAGTTCACATCAGCTCTTTTTCCTCCACACTCTGCCTCTGCCTCCAATCTCTTGCCATACCATCCCACTGGATGCTGTTTCAGAGTTTCTAACAGAGATAAATTCATTTAGAATATGGGGTTGAAAGTCGGGAAAAGGAGATTGTTTCAATATATTCCAACTGAAAATTGAATATATCAGTAAACACAATAGATGAAGGAATTATATAAGCGTCCACTCTCTGGACAAAATTGAAATGGGCAAAGTATTTGGAAAACAGTGTGAAATCCAGTGTTGAATACATTTACCATTTTATTTGGATATTAAGTCCAATGTATATATGCTGGGATATATTGTGAAGTATTAACTTATATTCTCCCTACCTCTATCATGTTGCACCCCTCTTATTCAGGCTGCTGGACAGGAGGATTACAGGGACCATGTTCCATGTATGTATGTCATTGCAGCTCACTCAGAGAACTAAGTGGCCATATTTTACCTTTTGATTTTCAAAAAGTTCCTTTTCCATGTTACCATCACACACACACCACCATTTCCCATCTTCAGAGTCAGTAAAAACCTCTGTCTGGAAGGGAGGGAGAAAAGATGCAAAGTCATTTAAAACATCGGTCAACAAAATAATGTCTTTGTCATAGGAGACAATTTGGGGGGATGTAGACAATCTTAATCTACAGTTAAAAGACAAGGAAAGAGAGAAAGAGGAACAGAGAGGGGAAAGAAGAGGGAGAAGAGAAGGAAAAGGAGAAAAAGAACAGATCTTAACCCCCTCCCACGGGATACTAACAGGCCCAGCAACAACAGATAAGCTTTCCAGCAACTCTCCCATCAACATGCAAGTTGCTCTTTTATGTCCAAACACTCTAGAACAACATGGAAAAGCAACATGGAAAATTGGAGAAATAAGGACCAAGTTGAGAAAATCTGTGAGAGTGAGTTGACCTCAGAATAATGACCTCATGCTTGAGATTTTCTCACAGGATGACAAGAATTTGATTTCCCTCCTTGAATCAATGTTATTTCTAGACACCCTTGGGCTGTCTGGAGATTCCAAGTTGCCCAGAACTCAGTTTTTTGACCCCATAAATGTGGTAACATTCTCTTTAAAATGAAGGATCAAACACCATGAGTGTTCATTCGATCTTTCTCTTCTTCCCTCCCCACTGCTCCTTTCTTATCTGGTTTCCATTTCTTTCTTCTCTTCCCACTTCAACTATGATTTTCCCCTTTTATTCATAGTTCTTTATTTCAGCCATATCTGGAATATTAGAAATGTCGAGACTCATCTCTTATTTGCATAAGAAACAGTTTCACCTGTCACTCTCTCTTCTTTGTACCAATGTTTTAGAACCTACTATTGAACAGATGTATTCATATCTTTCCATGCCTTTAGAAAGAAGGGGGCTTAGGACTATTAGAATCAGAATTAGGACACCTATTTTCTAGCCCCATGCTTCCATCCCCTAAATAACTTGGAAAATCACTTAATTTTTAGCCATTAGTCTCCTTATTTGCAAAATGGATGAGTTCGGCTATATTTCCATCAAAGTTCCTTCCAGTTTTAAAATGCTACAATTTCCAGTGGAAAAAGACTCATATCTAAATTCAGGTTATTCAGGGGAAAGGAACTAATTTTGTTCCAGGCACCAGAAATATTATTCCATGTTATGAGAAGAAATAATATAAAATGCTCATACAAGTATTCATTCAGAACCACTACAACTAAAAATAAATTCTTCTTTATTGTCTTCTGTTTCACTTTCTCACTCTAATGCATTAATTTCTCCACTGATGGGTTTTTTCCCATACTTTCTTTCCCCTTTCTGGCTTACAAAATGGGAAACTGGTT
The DNA here is from genome assembly GCF_003676395.1 of Aethalodelphis obliquidens. Classification (NCBI taxonomy): domain Eukaryota; kingdom Metazoa; phylum Chordata; class Mammalia; order Artiodactyla; family Delphinidae; genus Aethalodelphis; species Aethalodelphis obliquidens. The sequence goes on from NW_020837945.1 coordinate 15,365,032, forward strand.
CAGCTTATGTTCAAACCTTGTCTCCTTGACTACACTCCTAGAGGATCCTGTTCTCTTCTCTTAAACATCACCTGATGCCACTCACTGTTTTCAACTTGTACCTCACTTCTTCCTATCTTCCTGGCAGTGTCACTGTCCAGTGATCTGTCTCTCTGCCAGTTTCCATGTAAACTTCATATGACCACAGCTGTTTCTTATTTGTGCTTGTGTTTCTGGTCCCAGCTGGTACCAGACCCAAGTATGCATCTAATAATGAGTGGTCAAATTAATTAATCATAAAAATTGACATATCAAGCTACAAAAAGACACAGGGGAATCTTATATGTGTTTTGCTAAATAAAAGAACCAGTCTGAAAAGGCTTTATATTATATGATTTCAACTATAGGATATTCTGGAAAAGGTAAAACTATGAAGATAATAAAAAGTTCAGTAGTTGCCAGGGGATGGGAAGAAGGAGGGAAAAAGAAAGTAGGGGGAATTTTCAGCTCAATGAAAACAATTCTATATGCTATTGTATGATGGATATGTGTCATTATTCATTTGACTAAACCCACAAAACTACACAACACAGAATGAACTCTAATGTACACTATGGGTCCTCAATTAATAATAATGTATCAATGTTGATTTATCAATTGTAACAAAGGTACCACACACTTACAAGATGTTAATAATAGGGGAAATTGAGACAGAGAGAGGAAGTATATGGGAACTCTGTACTATATGCTCAATTTTTAAACTTAAAACCACTCTAAAAGATAAAGACTATTAATTGTTTAAAGGATGAACCAACTTCCAATTCTCGGTCCAGCACATAAGGGCCTTGGAAATTGTCACTGTGTCCTAACAAGCAAAAATCTGAACAAGCTGAAAAATCAACAAGTCTTCTCAGATCTGTGGGAGAAGTGAGGTCACAGGGCAAACTATTGTCTCTACAACTGGAGAAAATAATAGATGAATGCAGAAAATCGCTACTTACTGGAGCAGCAATCCATGAGCAGACACCTTCACAGGAACCAGGGCCAGGGTAGGAAAACATAAACTGTATTGATGAATTGCTGGAAGCTCAGTGTGGACAAGTCTGAGTTAAAAACTCCAGGAGGACCTAGTAAGAGGAAGCTCCCACACTTTTATGAGTTTTACCTCCAGGAGCTCTGTGAGAATCTTCTGGTTCTCACAGAGAATATAGAATAAAAAGAGTGAGCAGTGAGCAAATATAGGAGAATAATGAATATAGGAGAAAAATCTCCTCCTGCTTTCATTGGGGTGAGGAGAAAAGTAACAATTTTGAAATATGCCAGAGCACTCTGCTCTTAATAAGACCAGCCATCAAGAGAAACTATCTTACCAGAAAGTAAACTCCTGGGATTTTTTGAAAACCTAATCAACATGAGGAAGAGAAATACCCAACTCCATCCTTCTCCAGACTTTCAGATGGGGGAGGAAGGAAAACACCCAACTGCAGCCATTTTATCCCACCTAAGTGGGAGACTGAGAACCCTTATGAAGTTCACAGTCCAGAAGCACAAGCTCATAAAAAGACTAAATCATAGCACAATAGAACATTTCCCACCCCATACACACACCTTCCCACCGTATTACTAAAGGTCTATTTACACCAGTTTATTTAACTCAGACCATGGCGTCTGGCTATCAAGAAAAAATTATAAGACTAAACACACAGTACGAAGAGAAAAAGCAAGCATCAGAACCAGACTCAGATATGACAGGGATATTGGAATTATCCAGCCAGAAATGTAAAACAGCTATGGTTAATATGCTAAGAGTTCTAATGGATAAAACTTACGGCCTACCAGAACAGATGGGCAATGTAAGCAGAGAGATGGAAATTCTAAGAAAGAATTAAAAATAAATGCTAAAGGTCAACATACATTGTAACAGAAATCAAGAATGCCTTCCATGGGCCTATTAGTAGACTGTACACAGCTGAGGAAGAAATCTCTGAGCTTAAGGGTATGTCAGTAGAAACTTTCAAAACAAAAAAGCAAAGAAGTAAAAGACAGGAAAAAAATGAAACAGAATATTTAAGAACTGTGGGACCACTACAAAATGTATATCATACCCTTAATGGGAATACTAGAAGGAGAAGAGAATGAGGAACAGAAGAAATATTTGAAGCAATGATGACTGAGAATTTCCCCAAATTAAGATCTGCTGTAGTCTGAATGTTTGTGGCCCCCAAATTCATATGTTGAAAACTAATCCCAATGTGATGGTGTTTGGAGGTGCTTAGATCATAAGGGCAGAGCCCTTATGAATGATATCAGTACCCTTATATGGACCTGTGAAAGCTCCCTTACCCACTTCTGCCATGTGACGTTTCAGCTAAAACATGGCCATCTGGGAAGCAGGCTCTCATCACACACTGACTCCACTGGCACCATGATTGCATTCCTTGGTATTTACCCAAATGAGCTGAAAACTTTCATTCACACAGAAACCTGCACGTAGATGTTTAGAGCAGCTTTATTCATAATTGCCAAAACCTGGACGCAACCAAGATGTACTTCAATAGGTGAATGGATAAACTGTGGTACATCCAGACAATGGAATATTATTCAACGCTAAATAGAGCCATGAATAGACATGCAGGAAAATTAAATGCATATTTCTAAGTGAAAAAGCTACGTACTGTTTAACTGCATGACATTCTAGACAGTGAAAACTGTGGAGACGGTAAAAGGATCATTGTTTACTAGGGGTTGGGGGAAAGGAGGGATGAAGAGGTGGAGCACAGAAGTTTTTCAGAGCAGTGAAACTAGTCTGTGTATTAGAAAGGTGGAGGTATATCATTTATACTTTGTCAAAACCCATAGAATGTACTAAAACAAGAGTGAACCCTAATGTAAACCATGGACTTAGGATTGCAATGACATATCAATGTGGTTCATCCATTGTGAAAAATACACCACTCTGGTTTGGGATTTTGACAGTAAGGGAGGCTGTGCATATGTGGAGGCTGGGAATATATGGAAAATCTCTGTACCTCTCACTCAATTTTACAGTGAGCCCAGAACTGTTCTAAAAAATAAAGTCTACCTTAAAAAAAGAAGAATGAACCCACATCAGACTCTCCAGTTCACTTGGTTTTGTCCACATAACAAACATGAAGAAGGTAAAAACAGCTGGATAGGCTCTCACATTTCATGCTGACATTAGAACTAGTTGCTAGGCCTCCTATTTTCAAGCCTAAGGAGTTTTTCTATAGCTGGCTTGCCTTTCATTCAGGTCTTGTTTGCCTTTTAGTTGTTTCTTTATCCACCAGCTTTTACCTTTTTTCATAGCTTTTCCTGCAACCTGGGCATTGCTTATATCGTTTTCTTGTCTGTGTCACTAATTAGCAATTGATTTCTAAAAATTCAGCTCATCATCAATAAATGTTGTTATTAAGTAGCCAATTAGAAAAAAACATCTCCCAGAGATTTATGGAGTTATTGTCTCAAATCTAGCTTTGGTGAACTTATACATTAAGACCTCATGTCCCAGGAGGATTATCTGTGGCGACAGCAACAAGAGGTGAACCTGCTCAACTCAGCCAGAAAGTTCAGCATCAGGCTGGTGAATCCATCTTCCCTGGACCCCGTGGTGTCACAGCCAGCTGACTAATGCTCTAATTATGGGCTCCACTTTTGCAACCTGTACAGTTTAATGGGCATCACATTTGCTTCGGGTCTAACGTCCATTTTTAAATTGACTGTCATGCCATTAGCTTTTGGTTCGGGGGACTTGCTTCTTCCTAGGAAGGGAGTTTGGCAATTGTATCCATCGACCTGCTCTTGCCCTAATGTATTAAGGAGAGCTCCTCAATCTTGGCTTCCCACGAACGCAGTAGCATTTTGTTCCCTTAGCAAAACTCTTTTTTTATGAAACTGCATTAATCACCTACATAAACCTACCTCCTCATGTATCCCTGCCTTCGTATTCCTCCTCTCTGAAGCCCTCCCCAGTTGTCAATGAAAGGAAGTTCAGACAATGAGCTGTGTTCTCTGGAAGGGCAAAGGCGACTCCTCAGCCATGTTCTGATAAATGAATACAAGAATTCATTGTGCACGGCAGTGAAGAACGTTTATGTTGATCAGATAACTGTGACTTAAAATGCCCCCAGATGATATACGCCAGGCAAAAATCAACATAATTAAACACACAGCCTGGATCTGAGCAACAGCATCAGATGTATTCTTTTTAAACCAGGATACACTCTGATTCTCTCATCTCTCTCTCTCTCCCGCTCTCTCTCTCCCGCGTTCTCTCTCTCTCTCTCTCTCTCTCTCTCTCTCTCTCTCTCTCTCTCTCTCTCTCTCTCTCTCTCCCACTTTCTCTCTCTCTCTCTCTCTCTCCCTGAAAGTCTATGACAGAGTAGGTAACACAAAGGCAAGATATGAATACTTTATGTAAAGAAAAAGACAACCTGTAGATTATTTTCTCTGGCCAGGTAATAACTCAATAGTACAGAGAGAATGGAATTGTTGAGGAAAAATCATTCAACAGGCAACAATGGTTATTGGTTACGAGGGTACAGAAAACCATTTATCTCAAATATATGCTGGTGGAAGATAACCCCAACTACTAAAAATCATATTTTAAAAAATCTTTAAAAGATTATGAAGAGATATCCCTACACCCTTATCAGAAGAGCTCAAATAAAAAATAGTGACATTACCAAATGTTTATGAGTTTGTGGAAAAACTGTATCTCTAATACCTTGCTGGTGGAAGTACAAACTGGTACATCCACTTTTACACCATATGATTTGGCAGTTTCTTAGACTCATCAGTTTCTTAAAAATAATGTGGTAGCTTCTTTAAAAAAACAAAATTAAACTAAACCTATATTTATCATATGACCCAACAATCACACTCCTGAGAATTTATCCCAGAGAAATGAAAACTTAGGACCACAGAAAAACCTAGACATGATTGTTCATAGCAGCTTTATTTATAATAGCAAACGGCCAGAAACTCCTCAGATGTACTTCAACAGGTGAATGGTTAAACAAACAGTGATACTTCCACACCATGGAATACCACTCAGCACTAAAAAGACTGAACTTGAAACATGCAACAATTTGAATGGATCTTAAGAGGATTCTGCCCAGTAAGAAAAAAAGCCAATCTCAAAAGGTCACATACTAGATGATTGCATTCATATAGCATTCTCAAAATGACAATATAATAGAGATGAAGAAAAACTAGTGTTTAGCGGGGGTAAGGAATGGTGCGGGACAGAGAGACAGGTGTAACTATAAAGGGGTAGCATGCATGAGATATTTATTGTGATGGAATAGTTTTGTATCTTAATTGTGATGGTGGTTACACAAATCTGTAGCATGGGATAAAATGACATACGCACATTGTACCGATGTCAATTTCCTGATATTGCCATTGCACTGTAGTTATGCAAGATGTAACCATTGGCAGAAACTGGATGAAGGGTACGTGGAATTCTCTTTTTCTCTGTGGATAAATAGTTAATTCAAAATTAATGCTTAAAATGATATTTAATAACAAGAAAATTCTCACTATAAACAGGATACCTAATACATATACAGAAAAACCATGCATACTTATACCACCCCCAAAAAAGTGGTTTAAAATAAAAACACCTCTACTGGTATAGTAATGATTGTGCTTGGGTATCAGAATTTATATTTGATGTTTCTTTTCTTTACATAGTTTCTCCATTGAACTCATATGAATTATATAATTTGTTCCCCAAATTCTATTTTCCTGTGCTCCACCAAAAGGGCAGACCTTTAAAAAACATTAAGTTATACATACCCTACTAAAATGAATGAACCAGAAGCTGTTCCTGGAAGAAAACTGCAGAAATAAAAGTCCTCCCCCAAGAGGATCAAATAGTTCCTCCAAATAAAAATCAAGCAGAATCTCATAAGAACTCTATTTGTGTGAGATATATTTTTTAAGCTAATACAGACCCCAAATTAATAAGACAACCAGATACCATGCATGCGTATAACACTGTAACCAAATACACTAATTTTATAACTACTAAAGCAATGGTGATGATTTGATTGCAGTGTATTTCCCTACCTCAACAAGGTAACAATCAGAAAGGATGTGTTACTCATTATGCTTAATATAAATCATCCATTATGACCACTGGAAGAACACCGACCATGTGGTAACTGGTAAATCAATCTGAGATGCACATAAATACTAAAGTCTTTATTGAAGTGTCTTATATTTGGTAATTACTGTATGCTGTACTCTATTTCATGCTTCCCTTGTGAGCTTCTTTGGTATTCATATAGAACAAATAACTTATTCAAAGTCTCTATATTTAATGCTTAATATTTTCTCTTTGGATAATCTACATTTATGAACTAATTTTTGTAAGTATTTCTAGAGTAGACTCCACACATCTCCAGGATGAGTTTAATGACAGGAGATAACTGGGGTTTATGCTTTTCTCCAGCTATTTATGAAAACAAAGAACAGCCTATTTATTATTCAAATGTAAAACCTCTATTCATCAAAAAGCCATTGATTTCACATTTTCAACTAAAAGAATCCTGAATTATTTTAAGTCATGAAACAAATGCCATCCAAATTGGAATTTCAAGATAGGCTCACAATCAAAAGGAACATAACCTGAAGCTGAAATTCAAATAAATGCTTAGTTTTATCTCATTTTTTCAACTTGAATAACAGGAACGTAAAAGAGAAAAATACACACATAAATACAAACAAAGAAAAATTATCTTAAAGCAATCGACATTCAAAAGAAAATCCTGCCCACTGTTGTGTCAGAAATAGAAACAGACATAAATGTGAGTATCTGAGTTGAAAGAATAAAACAAATATACACATAGATATAGGCAGTGTGGTGTAAAGATAAAGGACAGATGAGCACAGACTGGGGACCCCTATACCCAGGATGCTCACAGCTGAACAATGACCAAGCTCAGGGCCAGACCAGGGAACCTTTCAATTTCAGGTTACAGCCTCTGTTTGGAGCTGTCCTCCTCCAGTCAGCTCCACCATACCCCAGTACAGAGATGCACAAGTTCTTGGTGCCATTCACACAAGTGCTACACTTTTGCCTTCAGACTTCAACAGAATATTGTGGATTTTTCAAAACTCCTGTCTCATATCTGTGCCTTCACCTGAAGCCTCCCTGCATCTGTGGAGTAAAGTAAGGGGTAGACCCTGGGGCTGGCGGTCATCCTAAGTGTCTTCTCTTTCCACTCCTTCCTTGAAACACTTCTAATATCCTGGCTAAGAGAGAGAACTCATCACCCAGCCTCTGCTAGGGGTCACCACACAGGAAATACTCCATCCTCAGGTGGGTCTATTCAGGCCTAGTACCAGTCCTGTCTCTGCTTCTGGGACCACATAGAAAAAGCTACATTTCTTTGCTGCAGCAGTATCATCCCCGTTATTACTAATATTTCTTGGGCCATCATTCACATTCTAGGCATCCTACTAACAACTTTAAATGTATTGCCTCATTTGATCCATTTAACACCTTTAATCAGCAGGTGCTAATATTTTGTTCTATTTCACAGAAGAGGAAGTGGAAGTGGAAGGCAGTTAAGTAAGCAGCCCATGACCACCAAACTAGTGAGTGGCACGATCAGAATTTGAACACTTTATTCTTAATCATCCACCACCCTCAACATATTAGCCAACAACTTTGTACTCTCCCTGAGATGGCTCTCATGCAGATGAAACAGTCTCATTTTCAAAGCAAAGAAATCATAAGGTTCTCCCCAATGCAGTGACCACTAAATGGACATTGCCTCAGAGATCCTAGCTGGAATGCAAATAGTTCATTAGACGAGCTGGTCAAATTCAGAATATGGTGAAAATAGCATAAGGAACGCAACTGAAAGGTGTTACATGTTTGCAGTGTCAGAAGTGCCATGGAGATGGTTATGTTGAATTACCTACAATACCGCTGCTCACAACACCCCATGGTGCCCTCGTCATTCTTCCTTCTTCCTAAGATTTCAAGAGTTATGGAAGCATCTCAAAGAACTTTGCAGTATATCTGTGACAATAAGCTTCTATGGATTATATAATCTTCTCAATTTATAAATGCTTTGAATGTAGTGGCAGCATCTTACTTAGCTTTGTGTCATTTACACATACTTTTTTGTTTTTTTTTATTTTTTTGTTTTAATTTTATATTGGAGTATAGTTAATTAACAGTGTTGTGTTAGTTTCAGGTGTACAGCAAAGTGATTTAGTTATACATATACATGTATCTATTCCTTTTCAAATTCTTTTCCCTTTGATGAAGAGAAAAATCAATAAGCAACAGTCTACATAGAACCAGGAAAACCTCAGAAGTAGACACTAATTCAATCTCACAGCCCAAGGCACAACTTGTCATAATTTGGTCTCCCCAAGAAGCAAACCCTAAGACAAGGACTTGGTGCACAGCCAGGAGTTAATCCTCAAAAACAGAAGTAAGGGAAAAGTAGATGGTGATGGAGGAAAGTCAGTACATGGTGTGTTAACTGGATAACATGGTGGGCAGCTGTGGCTCAGTCTCTCTGGGGATCCTCTGGGAAACTGCAGAACATTCTTCAGAGTTGTCACACCAGGTAATGGGAAGCAGAGGTATTATTCACCTTGAAGGTAAAGACTGCCTCCATGGGTGCTTACTCTCCTGAAAGTCTGAATTGCCCCTGGCCAAGTTTCAGCAACCTTCTGTAGCTTTGGAGAAAACAACTCAGAGAAAACCCTTGGCACAATCTTGGTGAAGGACCCTGGCAATGGTACATGGGGCAGCTACCCTAAAATCAGGTGGGCTGAGGGCATATGCAGAGTACATCACAGCATCTGTTCTACCATCTTCATCCAGACCTTCTAAAGTAAGCTTGGAGTAGAATGTCTCCTGTGGTCTCAGATCTTCAAGGGAAGGCCCAAAGTTTAAGACAAGAGGCATCTGAAGAGATAACCAAGAAATGGCCTGACACATCCCAATTTATAGAAGTGGGGGAACAAAATGAAAATGGGTACCTATATTAGTGTGCTAGGATTGCCATAACAAATATCACAGACTGGGTGGATCAAACTGGGTGGCTCATAATCAAGCTGTCAGTAGGGTTGGTTCTTTCTGAGGCCTCTCTCCTTGGCCTTTTTCTCCATGTATCTTTTCTCCATGTATCTTCCCTCTGTGTGTCTGTGTCTTAATCTTCCCTTCTTACAAGAACACCAGTCACATTGGATTAGAGCCCACCTCAAGGACTTTGTTTCATCTTAATTACCTCATTAAAAATTCTATCTCTAAGTACAGTCACATTCTGAAGTACTAGGGCTAAGACTTCAACATATGAAGTCCCCCCATTACAATATTTCACTCCCCAGCTGGAGGTTTGCTAAGTTGCAGGAATTCTTACTTCCCTGGAGAAGAATACGGTGTAATTGTACTCTGGAGTGTTTGACATGGATGCACTAGAGTTTAGGGGTATTTGTGAATATAGAGTCTGGTGTCTGCCTCCCGCTGGAGAATATAAAAGATAGAGATGCTGACAGGAGAGAGGAAAAGAACATCAGAAGCAGCCTGAATTTGGAATGGCAAGGACCCCTGCCTTTCCCATGGGTTCAGTGAACACTTGAAGGTAGCCAGGCTTGCACCATCTTGATGCGGAAGGATATGCAGGGCAGAAGATGGTAGAGGGAGGGTTGGAAGAAGACAACCATAGAAGAAATTTCTTGCCACACAATTCAGAGTCCACATGGAACACACAACAGACCACACAGCACCCCACAGATGAGCCAGAATTTGGAGGTCTGCCACACAAGTCATTAACAGCCAGAAGACACCTACAAATAACATGAAGTAGGTAAAAATCTCTTTCTCCCTTTCATTCTAACCCCTTCTTTCCCATGCTCTAATCCTGGAGGAGCCAGTAGCAGGAGGTAGGAAAAAGAGAAAAAAAGAAAGGAATAGAAAAGGGAAAGACTGCACCCCTACCTTAGATGATAGGTCAAACCTGAGCTGGGGGGAAGGAGAGAACCTCAGAACTGGATATGGAGCTGAAGTTTTTGTTAAGACTGGACTGAACTGTTTAAGACTGGACAGTAGAATGGGACTCTTGTCCAATGAGGCAAAAGGACAAGAAAGCTATGAGATCTTGCCCAGATTTCATCCAAGGGTAAGGGGAGAGGATTGGACAGAGTATGCTTGAATACAATAGATGAAGAAAAATAAAGTCTCTTATTTCTCTCCTTGTTGAGCTCATCCAACACACCAATAGTATTTCATGTTCTCAGACAGATTACTGAAAAAAATATTCTGAACTAGCCTCTTTCCCAGATATCCTTCAAGTTATATTGTACCCAAATCCATATTTTTTAGACACCACTTCTATCCCATTATTCCTCTGTCCAAAATTCTCCATTGACTAGGTGGTTTAAAAGATAAAGCCCACTATTTTCTACTTGTCCATAAAGGCCTTCTCCACTAATCCCCATTCCCAGATGCCTGATGATTTTTCTTTCTACATTCCAAACTTAGAGGTTGGAAGGGCTATATCATTAGTTTCTCAGGGATCCTCCCATCATGCCCTGCAGACATTTTGAAATGAAAATGCTATCTCAATGATTTGAGGTCAGGCAATCCAAAGCATCCATTCCTTCATTCAGTTATAAACAGCCAGTGTTGGCTGCCACATGTCAGAGTCTATGGCTCTCCCTTATCCCAGGCTCCCTAAAGAGTTCACGTTAGCACTAAATGGAGTCCCATTATCTTTATATCTGACATTTTCCATTTTGTGAGATTGTACATCAGCACCCGATCATGAGTTCTCTTTTGTGTTTTTGAACCTTATGTAAGAACCTAAGGTCTGACTCTTTACATTTCTCCTCATCTTCTTTGGTACTAAGTAAGTCAGAAAAAGGGTGGAGGGATGATATAGGCCTTTTTAAATGACCCTGATTCTCTGAACTCATGGTCCCCTCCCACAGAGGGGAAAGGAAAACTTACATGATTAAGCATGATCGTCTTACCCCTTGAAGAGGTGGGACCATATCATATATGGACCGTCAAGAGTTCGATGTCCTTAGGAAATTTGGGGGCAGGTTTTGAGCCATAAGTAGCAAAGTCTCTATAGAATTTCCTTGGACTTTTACATTTTCTTGCAACCAGTGACACATTTAAAGGGCAATGGCTCTTATTGTTCATCAGTCAAGAAAATATATTTGCAAAATCTAGAATCCAGGCACAGTTAAAATCCACATTTTTCTTTCTGGTCCTTTTATTTATTTCTTTAAAATTGTTTTATTGTTACCATGCAAGCCTGTGCCTGAATTACAGTCTTTAATAAAGCAATGGCAGTTTTATTTCTTGGGTGCCTCATGACCACATTAACCTCTTCTCAGTGGAGTTATTAATTGTGCATTCTGCCCACACTCCTTTGGCGTGGCTTCCAAGGAGAGAGTCAGAAGTCTCCTCGGGAAGGGAAGGACATGTTTATAGCCAGTCCCATGGGAGTGTTTGCATAATTACTGGAATGATTAAGGAGGTGTTTTTGGACACAGACAAGTGTACTAAGTTTTAATATGTTTCGTGACAATGCATAAGACAAGTGTATGATACAGGACACTGCAGGTCACCAAAATAAATAAATATGTGCAGAGGCACTAGAATAAATTCAGGCCTGGGTATAAACAGAAACTTCAAGGGGAAATGAGCTTTGATTCTTGACAAGAGAATTGTTTGTGATCTGAATGAGGACAGCTGTACAGAAGAGGTAACAGAGAGCCCGGGGACGCAAAGTCTTAGATGGTTTTCTCTAATCCCCTGTTGTAAAGACAGCTTAATGTGAGCGAGGGGGTGGCAGGGGGAGCTTTGATTAATTCTGAGATTGAAGTTAAACCTTTTCTAATTTGACTCGCCGATTAATCTTGTAACTATGCATCCTTAATCAAAACTCAGAAGGAATCTTTAATCTTGTGGATATAAAACACAAGACGATTAGAGGCCTTTGACCCACCCGTGCTTCCCAGCTGCTGCCTTCTTTTCTATTTTCTAGGTACTTCCTACTGCTCTTCATATCTCATTCTAGTTATAGAATACAGGACTGGTATTCTGTAATGTTAGAAGAATGACTATGAAGAACATAACAGTTAAAGTCCCATATTCAATCTGTCATCTATTCATTCATTCATTCTTCTTTTCTTTCAGTGGGTAAAGAGCGTGTATTATGTGGCAGGCATTGTTTTATATATTAATAAAGAGTGTGAACAAGACTGTCACATCTACTTTTACAGACCGCACCTAACAAGGACTTTTTCATTCATTCTTTGCTAAGTAACCAAATGCACGTGATCTAGGAAAATAAATATGCTTCTAAGAATTAAATAATACTATAGGAAAGCTCTTCTCATTCAGATGACTGCAAAGTACAAATTATTTACTGGAGAAATCCAGTCATATGTCTGGCAAAATGTTTTTGGATGCTGTTAGAAGATGGATAACCAGGTGATAAAATTCACCATTCCAGCATCACAAGATTTAATAACCGGACGAAGGCTTTAAATGGTGCCTAAGCCATCTTTTATGCACAATAAACAGGGTTCCAGGGGAAAGTCCTCCCACCCATGCCCATCCTAATCACATCTTTTATAGAGGAATATTCCTGCAGACAAGGAGAGTATTCAGATCACACCTGTCCCTTGAGCCAAATACTACCATATCCAGGCAATACCTCCCTCCTATTACCACTTTATAAAGCCATGTATTTTAAGAATGTTATTAAAATCTTTCAATTCTTCAGCTCCAGATTCAATTTCAGTAGGCGGACCAAATTTAAACAAACAGCAATTGGCAAAACCAAACAAAAAAATCCCTACAACAATAAAAAATACTAAATTCTCTGGGAGATAATTCCCTGCCACTGTGACCAAAATAATGATTATTATGAAATATAAGTTTTCAAGGGAGAGAAAGCATTGATTTTGTTTTTCCAGTTTTTGAAAGAGTTTTCTAGGTTGGATCCTTCTGAATTCATGTAAACAAAGCGGTTGACTGGCTGCATTTTATTCCTCCCCATTGGTCCTTTGCAAATAAGAAAGCACCCACGGTGCTGGTAAGGGAACAACATCATTGAAATAATACAAAAAGAGTAATACCTGCACTCAGATTTGTTCTACCCATTACACTAAAATACTTGGGCAAAACTCACTGTGGCAAAGTGTTAAGTGACAACACCCACAGCCAAAATGATATTTTCTGTTGACATTGCTGAATAGAAGAGCATAGGAAATGCCAAGATTATTAATTTGTGTGAAATACACGTCCCTCTTTTCAGCTTTTCCTCTTGGTTGAGACCAAATGGATTCCCAGAGATATGCTATAAGGCCCTCCAGAGGCACCAGACACCAAGCTCTTTGATTCTTATTTATTGCTTGTCTAGAAGACACTTTGGTGTTGTGGAGGAGGAATATTAGCTGTACGTCAGTCACACTTCATTTGTGAGAGACTTTGCTCACTTAGAGCATATTAAAATATTAAATAGAAAATATTAAATCAAAAAGAGCTTGTCAAACACAAAAGACTAGAAACCACAGCGACTCTGTGAAAAAGCAGTACTCACGCCAAAAAGAATGCTCTTTACCCAAACAGTGCCCTATCCAACCAAGAGGAAGGGACCAAAATATGAAGAGCCTGGATCTCAGAAAGACGAAAAAAGACATTTTTCCAGTGTTTCTCTTTTCTGACCACCATTCTGGAATAAGAGAGGAAGAGTGAGGGGGAGTCAGAGGAAGCAAAGACTGTGGCCACTTCCTGCCTCTTCTGACTTGTAGCTCCAACATTTGACATTCAGATGACTTGCTTGCTTCTTATAGCTCTCAATAGCTTCCAGATGATCTTTTCTTTTTAAAAAATTTATTTTTGCAATATTTAAGACATAGAAAAGGAAATAACAAATAAGTCCCTATGCACCCACCCCTATTTTAAGAGATAAACTAGTACTAATCCATTATATTTAATTCCCTTTGTTTACTCATTACAAATATACCTTCATTCTAAAGGTAAACACTGTCCTGAATTTAGGGTTTGTCTTTTCCAATCTTTTTTGTTGTTGTTGTATTTTTATTCTGACTCTATGTAGCCCTTAACAATTTTTGTATTGTGTTGTATGTTTTAACCTTTATATACTCTTTTTTTAAATTTGTTAACCTTTATATATTTTTAACATTTATAAGTTTTGCTTATGCTTTTAACTTTTACACATTCTGTGATTTTCTTTTCTCAAGACATCATTATGTTTATAAAGTTCTCCTATAAATATATTTGGCTCTAGTTTATTAATTTTCAGTGCTGCATAGTAGTCCATTATATAAATACACCACCATGAGTTAATTCACTTTTCTGTTGACAACTTAGGTTGTTTCTAAGCATTTGCTATTACAAACCATTTTGCTGTGAACATGTCTCTTGTCTCCTTGACTATATGGGCAAGTTGCCCTGGAGTATATTCCTTTGGACTGCTGAGTTATAAGGTGAGGGAATCTTCAACTTTACTAAATATTGTAAAACTGACCTCCAAAGTGGCTACACCAATTTACATTCCTCCTGCTGTGTATAGGAATTGCCATTGCTTTATATCCTTATCACAATATAGTGTTGGCAGGTTTTTTAAATTTCTGCAAATATGATAGGTGTGAAATTATAATCATCTTTTCAAGTGATTATTAGTCATTTATGTTTTCTCATCTGTGAGGTTCCATGTTGCTGTGTGTGTTTTTTATGGACCTCATTTTTTATTGTGTTGTTTGTCCTTTTCTTATTGATGTGCAGAATTTCTTACATACACGGCATTTTAATCCTCTGTTGATTATACGTGCTGCAAATACTTCTTTTTCACTCTTATTATGATGTCTTTTGATGAACAAAGTTTTTATTGTAGTATATGCCATCCATATTTTTTTATAATTTGTATTTTTCCTGTTTTATTTATTTCATGCTAGAAGCCGTAAAGATATTCTTTGTTTTCTTCTAAATTTTTTTGGTTTTATTTTCACTGTCAAATTTTTAATATACCTTGACTCAATTTCTTTATGAAGTGTGAACTAGTATGGCATAGTGATTGAAAGCATGGAGTCTGACGCCAGACTGCCTGAGTTCACATCTCACCTCCATCACATTTTAGCCTGTCACTTAACCTCTACATGCCCTAGTTTCTTAATCTGTAAAATGGGTATAAAAATAGTAGCACCTATTGATAGATAAGTGTGAAGTTGCAACTAGGATACACAAAAACCTCTTAGAACAGTACCTACTAAATGCATTTAAGTGATTACTATTACTATTATTATTGTTGTTGTTATTATATGAAGTAGGAATCTAATTTTATTTTTGTATATGGATAACCAAATTTCCTACCCCTATATACTAACTAACTGACCTCTTTCTCACTTTCTAACAATGCCATTTCTGTCATACATCAGCTTTCATGTAGGGGTGAACATTTTTCTAGCTTCCTTATTCTTCCGTTGGACTGTCTATCCTCTAGAAAAATTTCAAGCCTACATTTAAAATTCCCTGAGTTCTAGAGGTCCCTGAAGTTGTCACTCTGGCCTCTTCTTCTTTTATCTATAATCCCACTTCAATAATATATTTTTAGTTGTTTGATAAATAACTGAAGGACAAGGGCAATGTTGGTTCCCTAGGGCTGCCAAAACAATGTACCACAAACTGGGAGACTGAAAACAAAAGAAATTTATTGTCGCTCATTTCTGGAGGCTGGAAGTCCAAAATCAAGGTGTTGGCAGGGTCATGGTCCCTCTGAAACCTGTAGAGGAATCCATCCTTGCCTTTCCCTAGCTTCTCGTGGTTTGCTGACAATCTTTGGTGTCCCTTGGCTTGTAGATGCAACATCTAATCCTTCATCTTCACATAGAATTTTTCCTGTGTCCCTGTCTTTACATGGAGTTCTTTTTGTAAGGACATTAATCAAATTGGATTAGGGATCCAACCTATCCCAGTAGGACCTCATCTTAACTAGTTATATCTGCAACAACTATATTTTCAAACCAGGTAACATTCTGAGGTACTGGGAGTTGGGACTTTATTTTTTGGGGGGGTACCATTCAACCCGTAACAAGGGCAAAACTAAAACTACTAACCTTTGGCTTCGATCAAATCTTCCAACCCTCACCTGAACATCTCAGTCCACCTGCTGAGGATCCTTGCCATACTGCCTTCAATTACAGTGGTTCAATCCTCCTAGACCCAGTTGTCCTAACTCAGACAAATTTTAAAACAAATAATTTCAAACTTCAAATAGCCAACTATATCAGGAGTTTGTAAAGAAGGAAGATTTCAGAATCCTACCCTTAGAGATCCTGATTCAGTGGTTGGAGTTGATCAGTGCTAATGCAGGTGATCAAGAGGACACACTTTGGGAAACATTAATCCAGACAACGTGTTAAAAGGCACATTTCTAAAGAAGGGGAAATCTGCAGAACAGCTCACCTCATTGCTCAACACTCAGGCAGCTGCTCATCAACCCAAAGGTCTTGGAAGAGGCTGTCTGCAGAGAAATGGAGTTTTCCTGATAAGCAGTCTAGAAAATTAGATTAATACTACTTCAGAGTTTAAAACCCACTCTTAGAGGATTACAGAATTGAACTGGTTCCATTTTTTAATTAGCAATTCAATTGTGTCTTCAATTTTCACAGGCTGCAGATTCCCTCAAAGTCCAAAGTAGGACACTGCAGTAATCTATTCTACATTAATAAAGCTTGGACCAGAGCTTGCTTTTTTATTTGGAAAAATGAAATTAAAAGACAACAGCTGGTATTTGTTGAAATCCTACTATTTGCCAGCATTTTTCTGGGCAGTAGTGAGACAGCATTAAACGAAACAGACATAATCCCTGTTATCACAGAGCTTTTATTCTTGTGGATGGGAGATGATTGAGAAGCAAGATAAATTAATAAAATACGTGAAAACTCCAGGATGATAGAGATTTTTGACTGTTTCATTTAACACTGCCTCTCAAGTGCCTAGAAGAGTCATTGGCACATAGATGAGGGTCAGCAAATGTATATTGACTACCAAATGGTGATAAGCGCGATGGCAGAAATAAGGTAGGAACATGGACTAAGGAGTGGGATGGGTGCGATTTAAAATGGGAGAATCAAGGAAAGCCTCATAGAGAAAGGGTTTTTGGAGTAAAGATCTGAAGGAAGTGAAGATAGGAGTCATATATGTATCTGAGAAAGAAAGGGACCAGAAAACAGCCTGTGCAAAGGCCCTGAGATGGGAGCAAACTTGGTGTATTCAAGGTAGCATTGAGAGAAGGAAAGGAGAGAAGGAAAAGTGGGAGCATGGAAAGTCAAGGGCATTAGGAATGGACAGATCGAGAAGAGGTAAATGGGCCACTATAATACTCTTGGCATTTGCTCTGAGAAGGGCAGCCACCAAGGGTTTAAACAGTGGAGTGATAGAAACTGCTTATACTTAACAAGTGTATTTCAAGTGCTGTGTTTTGAACACACTGAAGGGCATAAGCAGGAAGCCATTGAAAACACCCAGTGAGACTGTCTTCTGCCAAAATGGTGGCAGTAGTAGGATGAGAAGGAATAGGATTCTAGGTGTATTTTGAAGATTTGGGCAACAGGATTTCCTAATAGATGGAATTTCAGATTGGATGCGAGAAAAAGAGAGCAGTTGAAGATGTAGCCAGGCAAGGATGTGCAGGAACTCATACTTTAATACACTGCTGGTGGGAATATGAAATGGCACAACTACCTTGGAACACTGTTTGACACTTTCTTTAAAAGTTACCCAATACACCTACCATTCTACCTGGACATTCTGTACCTAAGTGATTTACTCAAGAAAACTGAAATCAAATGTCTGAACAAAGACCTCTACTGAATGTACATAGCAGCTTTATTCAGAATAGCCAAAAACTGGACACAACCCAAATGTCCATCACTTGGAGAAGACATAAACAATTATCCATATAAGGGAACATGAATCACAACAAAAAGAAGTGAACTACCAACACACACGACAAAAATGGATCTCAAAATGTTTATTCTAAGTAAAAGACACAGACACCAAAGAGTACACACTGTAGAGTTCTATTTATATAAAATTGTAGAAAATGTAAAGTAACCCCACAGTGACAGAAAGCAGACCAGTGCTCTTTAGGGGACAGGGGAAAAGAGAGGAATGGGTGACAAAGAGAGAGAGAAATGTTCTGTATATTGATTGTGGCAGTGATTTCCTGGTATATACATCAGTCAAAACTCACTGAATTGTACACTTGAAATGGGCAAAGTTTACTGGGCATAAATTACACTCAAAAAGTTGATTAAAAAAAATTTTAAAGAGGATAAAGCTAAGGTTTTTAGCCTGAGTGACTGAAAGAATGGAATTGCAGTTGACATAAATGAGAAAGACTAGAAGAGAAGGCTATTTTGTTGATGGGGGATATCAGGAGCTCAAACTCATGGTGAGTTTGAGACACCAATTAGATATCAGAGTAGAGATGTTAAATGGACAGTCAGATATAAAAACCTGGAGTTCAGGAAATGGCCTAGGGTGGAAATATACATACTGAAGTCATAACATACAGATAAAGCTATAAGGCTATATAAGATCATTACAAGATAGAATGTAGACAGAAAATAGGAGAGATCTAAGGACTCATCCCTGAGATAAAGATGAACAGCAAAGAATCTGAGAAGAAGCAGCAGTGATTCAGGAGGGAAAGAAGTAGAGTCTAGTACCCAACAAGGCACATGAAGGAGGGTTTCAGGGAGAAAGGAATGATCCTGTGGCAAACGCTGCTGATAAATCAGACTAGATGAGGACTGAGAACTGCTCATTCATGTAAACGACCTGGAGTTCATTACTGATGGGGTGATAGTGAAGAAAGAATGGGAAAAGAGCAATTAGAGTTAGCCTAGATAGCTAATTCATTCATGGAGTTTTACTGCAAGAAATGGGGAATGAGTGGTAAGTGCAGGAGGAAGTGGGGTCAAGGGAGAGCTTTCTTAAGATGGGAAAAATCACAGCATGTTTGCTCACTGATGGGAATGATTCAATGGAGGAAGAAATGTTAGTGCTTTGAAGGAGCTAGGGGAGAATTGTTAGAGCAATGTTCCTGAGAGTATGAGACAATGGAATTAAGTGCACAGCAGAAGGGCTAGATTGTGTCAGGAGCCCAGAGAGACCCTTAGCTATAGGGACAAGGAGGGGAATTCAGGCACAATAAATAAGGCAAGGGGAACTGCTGCTACATCTTTTCTGTTTGCTTCTATTTTCTCAACGAAAGAAGAAGCAATGTAATCATTGAGAGTGAGCATGAGTTAGAAGCTGCTGGAGACTTGAGAAGAGAGAAGAAACTACATAATAATCAGCTAGTGTAGGGGCTGGCAAACTCCAGCCCCCTGACCTACCTGTTTTGGTATGGCCTGTGAGCTAAGAATAGCTTTTACATTTTTCAAAGTGGTCAGATAACTATAGCTTTTTAGTGAGAACAGGTTCTTGAAGAGATGATATTTCCTCTTGGCTAACAAAGCCTGCGATATTTACTATTGGCCTTTTAGGGAGAAGTTAGCGGTCCCTTGATGTAGGAGAAAGAGAGAGTGAGTGGGATGAGACCATACAGCACGATATGCCAGGCAACAGGAAGGTATTGGGTGGGAGCCTGATAGAATGTCAACTCACTGAGTCCTCGTACAAGCACTGCAAGTTAAATATTAACAACCCAACTTTAGAGATACCCTCATTGGGTTTCTGGGAGGTTCGGTAACTTTCTCAAGGCCACACAAATAATAAGTGCTGGAATATACGTATTTAGCAAATATACAACTATCTCAAATGTTTCCTTTCCACTCTGCCATGCTGCATTACAAAAGACTGTGGCCTCTGTCTTTACCTTGAATCCTCCCATCTGCAATGGCAAGGTGATACATAAAGAAGCAGCACATGCAGCAAATGAGCCACCTCTTGAGCTGGACTGATGTAGGGGTAGACCTCACCCTGCTCTTGGCTTTGTGGCCTTGAACAGGATATATCACATGTGCAAGGCTCTGCTTTTCTCATCTATAAAATCAGATTAATAATAAATGCCCCATTTGAAGTCTCTGATATTCAACCATTTTTAAACAATAAAAATGACAGTTTCATATGTTTCAAACTAGTACCTACCATCCAAGGATATTGTGTGGATTAAAGTTAATATACATATAGCACAAGTACAATGCTGACATTTAAAGAACAGGTATTCTATGGACAATAATAACAGGAGCAGCCTTATGCCTAAAGAAGTCATTATTTAGAGAGAAGGGGCTGTGAAATGATCTCAACTATGTACACTTGGCCCAGAGGCACAGGGGAAAATGAAGGGAGGAAGTCTGCAGGAATCCTGGTTGTGGCCAATCAGCCTCAAGTCACTCTAACTCTAAGTCCAAACCCAACTGATAACATTTGGCCTGGAGGAGCCCCGAGGGCAACTTGATGACCAAATACCTGGAAGACTCATGGGGTGGACTGAGACATCTCACTCTGTTTGGCTGCAGGGGATGGAAACAGGAATAGTGAGTGGAAGTTACATGGAGACAGATTTATATGCCATTAAGCTAAAACTTTCTGGTAATTAGAATTATTAACCATGGAATGAGCTTCAGTGGGAAGTAGAGAGTTCAAGGGTAGACTGGGAGAGCACTAGATCACGTATTACTAGAGGAATCTCATAATGGGTACATTCATTACATAATAAATGATTTGTGAGATTCTTTGCAATTCTAAAATGTTATGAGTTAGTAGTCCCTGGCTTTGGCCTAGCAGTGCCCTAAAGTCAGAACAGCTAGTTAAGTATCTAGTATAGTGCCCTAATACAGAGCGAGCATTTAAGGAATATTTGCCCCTCTCCTTCATGATTCTTCTGCCCTTAAATGCAAGAAGTTTTATGAGGCTGTCTTATCATTCAGCAACTGTACTGTATCTCCCCCTTATTTCATTCTTTTTGATTTATCATCTATCTGCTAATTAAGAAACAGAAGAGGAAAGAGCTGATTTTAAAAGTAACAAGTCCAAATTCAAATTTGAATCCAAGTCTATTGTCATGCAACTGTTATCATATCACAGTCAGTATTTCATATTTAAATTGGCTTTTCCAAGAATAGATCACTGGGATTTATAGCACTAATAGGGGAAGAAATTGTTTTCTGAGAAAAGATTAAAAATTGGCATTTGAGAGATATTCAGATCACTTCACTCACAGATGGATGGAATAGAAATACCTACGTTAGTCAGACTGGCCAGAAAAGGCATCTGCAGAAAAGACAATATTTAAGTTGATTTCCAACAGACAAGAAGTCAAACAAGGCAACAGTAGAGATAAAAGAACAGAGGGAACAGCATGTATGAACATCCTGAGGTGGGAAAGATGTGGATGTGTTTGAAAAAGAGTGGCTTTGGTGTAGTGATGGAGTAGTGCAGCCTGAGGTTGGAGAGATCAGCAGAGACAAATGAGGTAGATCTATAGAGCCATCCAGCTCTTGTAAAGAGTTTGAATTTGTTACAAATATAATGAAAAGCCACTTACAGTTTTTAAGGAGTGTTTAATTTATGTTCTAGAAGATGATCACTCTTGCTTGTGATGTGGAAATGGATTGTAGAGGAACAAATGTGGAATCAGAGAGACATCAAAGAGATGTCAACATAGTCTGTGAAGGATGGGCTATGGCCAGGAGCCAAGAAGATGGAGAAAAGACAGAGTCAAGATATTTTGGGGAGTAGAATCAAGTGAAGTTACCAATGCTTTGGATAAGGGTTATGGGAAAAGAAAATCAGGACTGACTCAGGTTTCTGAATTGAGCAACTAAAGGATAATGTGCCATTTATCTGGATAGAACAGATAGGGGAGGGATTCACTTGCAGAAGAGAAATGAGAAGTTTTATCTTAGATGTATATGATTTAAGTGTCTGTAAGACATACAGGTTGAGCTATCAGGTAAGCAAAATTGTAATGGTGCTCAGAAAAAAAATTATCTAGGTTGGAGATATAAACTTTGGAGTCTTTAGTCATACTGATTTTTTAAAGACTGGGAATTAATAGGATCACTCAGGGAGAAAAATCAAAAGAAGAGAAGAGGATCCACAACTTAAACCAGAGGACTGCCAATACTTCAGAGGAGGCGTAGGAGCCAGCTGGAAAAGGAAACTGATGTAATAAGCCAGTGCATTTGGAAAACTAGGAAACAATAGTGTAATGATAGCCAAGAGAAGAGAGTGTTTCAGGAAGTAAATGGCCAATCCCATCAAATGCTCAAAGGGTGGATAAGAGGACAGAGATGTGTAGATTGCAAATGGCTGTGTGACCATTGTCAGTGATCCTGAGACAAGAAATTTCAGTATAGTCGTGGGGCAATGTGGAAACCATATTAGAATGGATTAAAGAAAAGTTAAGGAGGTGGAACTAATACATTTAACAACTCTTGAGAAGTTTGGTTATGCAGGATAATGGGGAAATGAGTGAAACCAATCTTCAGGGAGCTATGGAACTAAGGTTTGATTGTTTGTTTTTGGTGTTGTTTCTAAGATAAAGTTGGAAAATTAGAATATGGTTACAAAACTGATATGGTAAAGAATGGAAAATTTGATAAAAGGAGAGTGGATAACCAAAGTGAAGTGTTTTTAAAGGTCAAAGAGCACTGGATCCATAGGATAAGGGGGGGCCTGGAATTGGCTAAGATGAAGAAAGGGCTCTCCATAATGACAGAAGGGAAAAAGTGAAGATAACTGCTGATGAGGGTAGTCTTTGTTAAGTTTGCATTAGAAATTTTAGAGTTATCATCTGAAGGCTTTTATTTCACTTAAGTATGAGGCAAGGTCAACAGCTGAGTGAGGGTAAAATAGGGAGGAGTTGTGGGTGGTTTGAGGAGAACATATAAAATCATTCTGGGAAATATAAGTGGGTTTCTGGGTCGTAGTATGTGCAAGTTGTGATTTTAGATAATCAAATTAAGGAAACATCAATTCAGTTATATATACTCCAGTAACATTCAGCTACTCAGACACAGGTGCAGAGAAGATGGGGGGTGTTGAGGTTTTACTAGACATGTGTGATGAAGGTGAGAGTAGTAGAGGGGTTGAGACTACATGTGAGGGGGTGATTATAATGTTAGACCATGGAAGTTTAATAATGTACCTAAGAGAAAAAAAATAGAAGGAAACTCAACAAAATGTTTAAAGGGTACTTCTGAGTGGGGAGAATACAGGTGATTTTCATTTTCATCTTTATGTGAGTCTTTATTCTCTAAATTTTCTATAAGAAGCATATTTTAGTTCTAAGTACATTATTTTAAAAATAACCAAAATGATATAAAAGCAGTTATATACTGAGCTTAAGAACAATCCTCTTAAAATTGAGACGGGAATCAGAAAACAAGTAACAATGGCAATAAGTACATACCTACCAAATGCTAGTGGACTAAATTATCCAATCAAAGGCATAGGCTGGCTAATTGGATTAAAAAAAAAAAAAAAAAAACAAGACCTACCTATATGCTTCTTACATAAGACCCTCTCCAGAGCTAAAGACACATACAGACTGAAAATGAAGGGATGGAATAAGATATTTCATGCAAATGGAAATGACAAGAAAGCAGGGGTCGCAATACTATATCAGGCAAAACAGACTTTAAAATGAATTCTGTAACAAAAGACAAAGAAGGGCATTATATAATGATAAAAGGATCAATAAAGGAAGAGGATATAACACTCATTAACAATAAAGGAAGAGGATATAACACTCATTAACAGATATAACACCCATTAACAAATATACAAAAAATTCTGTATTATACACATAATACAGAAGTATGTAAATATATAAAGCAAATATTAACAGACATAAAGGGAGAAATTGACAATATTACAATATTAGTAGGGGACTTTAACACCTCACTTACATCAATGGACAAATCATACAACAGAAAATCAACAAAGAAATAATAGTTTTAAATGACACATTAGTTCAGTTGAACTTAATATATATCTATAGGACATTCCATCCAAAAACAGTAGAATACACATTCTTTTCAAGTGCATGTGGAGTTTTCTCTAGGATAAATCACATGTTAGGTCACAAAACAAGTCTCAAAAAATTTAAGATGATAGAAATTATATCAAGCATTTTTTCCAATCACAGCAGTATAAAACTAGAAATCAATTACAAGAAGAATGGGAAAAACACAAAATGAAGAGATTAAACATGTTACTAAAAACCCCTCAATGAAGAAATCAAAGATAAAATCAGAAAATACCTTGAGGCAAATAAAAATGGAAACACAACTTTCCAAAACCTATGAAACATAGCAAAAGCAATTCTAAGAGGGAAGTTTACAAGGATAGAGGTCTGCCCCTAAGAAACAAGAAAAATGTCAAACAATCTAACTTACCATCTAAAGGAATTAGAAATAGAAGAACAAATAAAGCACAAAGTAAGCATAAAGAAGGAAATAATAACAATCAGAGAGGAAATAAATTAGAGACTAAAAAAAATAGAAAAGATAAAGCCAGGAGCTGTTTTTTTGAAAAGATAAACAAAATTAATAAACTTTTAGCTAAAGTCATCAAGAAAAAAAGAGAGGACACAGATAAACAAAATGAGAAATGAAAGAGTAGAAATAATAACTGGTATCACAGAGATACAAAAAAAATCATAAAAGAATACTACAAACAGTTATATGCCAATGAACTGGTCAACCTAGAAGAAATGGACAAATTTCTAGAAACATACAACCTTCCAAGAATGAATCTGGAAGAAATAGACAACTTGAACAAACCAAAAACTAGCAGTGAAATTGAATTTATAATAATAATAAAAATTCCCAGCAAACAAAGTCCAGGAGTGGACAGATTCACAGGGGAATTCTAATAAACATGTAGAGAAGGGATAATACCTATCCTTCTCAAAATATTGCAAAAAATTGAAGAAGAGGTAACACTCCCAAATTCATTTTACAAGGCCACCATTAGCATAATACCAAAATCAAACAAAGACACTACACAAAAAGAAAATTACTGGTCAATATCTCTGACAAATATAGATGCAAAAATCTTCAACAAAACATTAGCAAACCAAATTCAACAGTATATAAAAAGGATTATGCACCATGATCAAGTGGGATACAAGGGATACATTCTAGGGATACAAGAATGGATCAACAGTCACAAATCAATCCATGTGATACACCACATTAACAAAAGGAAGGATAAAAATCACATGATCTTCTCAATAGATGCAGAAAAATTCAACATCCATTCATGATAGAAACTCTTATCAAAGTTGATATAGAGGCAACATATATCAAAATAATAAAGGCCATTTATGACAAACGCACAGCTAACATCATACTCAACAATGAAAAGCTGAAAGCTTTTTATCCAAAGTCAAAAACAAACCACACATGCCCACTCTCACCAGTTCTATTTAACATAGTATTGGAAGTCTTAGTCACAGCAATCAGACTAGAAAAAGAAGTAAAAGGCATCCAAATTGGAAGGGAAGAAGTAAAACTATCACTATTTACAGATGACATGATACTATATGTAGAAAACCCTAAAATTTACACCAAAGGACTATTAGAGCTAATAAATGAATTCAGTAAAGTTTTAGGGTACAAGATTAATACATAGAAAGCTATTGCTTTTCTATACACTAATAATGAACAATCATAAATAGAAAGCAAGAAACAATCCCATTTAAAATCACATCAAAAAGAATAAAATACCTGGGAATAAATGTACCAAGGAGATGGAAGACCTTAACTCTGAAAACTATAAAACATTGATGAAGGAAATTGAAGATGATCCAAAGAAATGGAAAAATAGCCCATGTTCATGGATTGGAAGAACTGATATTGTTAGTGTCCACACTAACCAAAGCAATCTACAAAAATAACACAATACCTATCAAAATACCCATGACATTTTTCACAGAACTAGGACAAATAATCCTAAAATATATATGGAAACACAAAAGACCCTGAATTGCCAAAGCAATCTTGAGAAAAAAGAACACAACTGGAGGTATCATGATCCCTTACTTCAGACTATACTACAAAGCCACAGTAATCAAAACAGCATATTACTGTCACAGAAACAGACACATAGATCAATGGAACAGAATAGAGATCCCAGAAATAAACGTATGCTCTTATCGTCAATTAATCTGCAGCAAAGGAGACAGAACATAAAATAGAGAAAAGACAGACTCTTCAAGTAATGGTGCTGAGAAAACTAGACAGATACATGTAAAAGAGTGAAATTAGAACATTTCCTCACACCATATATAAAAATAGATTCAAAATGGTTTAAAGACCTGAAACCATAAAATTCCTAGAAGACAACATAGGCAGAACACTTTTTGACATAAATCATAGCAATATTTTTTTGGATTTCTCTCCTAAGGCAAAGGAAACAAAAGAGAAAATAAATAAATTGGACCTAATTAAACTTAAAAGTTCTTGCACAGAAAAGGAAACCATCAGCAAAACGAAAAGACAGCCTACTAAATGGGAGAAAATACTTGCAAATGATATGACTAATAAGAGGTTAATATCCAAAATATATAAAGAGCTCATACAACTCAATATCAAAAAAAAAAACCTGATTTAAAAATGGACAGAACCTGGAGGCCACCACCGCCATTGCTGTGCGGTCGAAGCACCAGCCTGCACCATGATCTACTGCCAGCAGGAAGGGAAGGATTGAATCATATTTGTCACCAAAGAAGACTATGAAACTCCAAGCAGATTGGAGCTGGTGGCCGATTGGAGCTGGGGTCTCTTCTCCTCATACAGACCCCAATGATCTGTATGAGGAGAAGAGACTGATCCTGCCAAATGGAGATATCAACTGGAACTGCCCATGCCTTGGGCGGATGGCCAGTGGTCCATGTGGGAAACTTTTCAAGGTGGCCTTTTCCTGATTCCTCTACAGCATGGAGGATGTCAAGGGGTCAGACTGTGTAGACCAGTTCCGGGCCATGCAGGGGTGCGTGCAGAAGTACCCGGACCTCTATTTCCAGAAGGAAGAGGAGAAGCCAAGGGATCGTTTAGAGGAAACAGCTGCCTCTGAGGCCACTGCAACCATAGAAGAGGAGGGGTCCAGCTAATGATGGCTCTGGGGTGCTGGGCTCCAGCCTCCTTCAGAGCAATATGAACCTCTCTGAGAAAGTGTCTTTCCTTCTGTTTTTCTGTGCACTGTAATGTACAAAATAACTTATTGTGCTGATCGGGGTCTTGGCCCCTTGACATATACACTGAAAAATGGGGTTGTGTGTCTGTGTGTCTCACATGGACATATCAGCAAATGTAGCTGCCACTTTTGAATTCGTTTCTCAGATTGTCCTGAATTTTGCCACTTTGAAATAATATGCTGAATAATCTCAGCAACCAAAAAATCATTATCTGGGAGTGTCTCTTGTGAGTGAGCTGATTTATTTTATTCATTGTATCCCTTTTAGTAGATTTTACACCCAGTTGGAAAGTGAAACAGAAACAAAACATCTTTCTTTAAAAATGTTGGAGTGGGACTATTTCTTGTAGAAGAGGAGGGATGATCAAAACTTAAGTACCTGAGGAAGCACTATGCTTCATTTCTGATACATTTTGCTTTCTAATTTTGCATTGAGCTCCAGGTTTTCTAGTTTGGAAAGCAGAGCTTTGGACCCTCTGAGTGACTCCCTTTGTAAGTGAAGAGAAAGGCTAGTTTTTGCTCTTCTTGTTATTCCAAAAGCCCTGGTTGGGGGTCTGTGTTCACACTGGCTCTGTCTCAGCCTGTTCAGATGCAATGTTCTTGAGAGGTGGGGACCTAATCATTACCAAAGTAGCACCGAGAGAGGAAACTGTGTCCATTAAAAGGAAAACATAATTTTTACCTGAAAAAAAAATGAACAGAACCATAAATAGACATTTTTCCCAGGAAGATATACAAATGGCCAACAAGCACATGAAAAGATGCTCAACATCGTTAATCATCAGGGGAATAAAAATCAAAACCACGATGAGATATCACCTCACACTGTCAGAATGGTTATCATCAAAAAGAACACAAAAAACAAATGTTGGCAAGAATATGGAAAAAGGGAACTCTCATACATTGTTGGTGAGAATGTAAATTGGTGCAGCCACTGTGGAAAACAGTATGGAGGTTTCTCAAAAAACTAAAAATAGAACTACCATATGACCCAGCAATTCCACTCCTGGGTTTATATATCCAAAAACAAAAAAAACAAAAAAAAAACCTGTGCAATAATATGGATGAGTTGGAGGGTATTATGCTAAATGAAATTAGTCAGATAAAGACAAATACTGTATTATATCACTTATAAGTTGAAACTAAAAAATCAACTAGTGATATAACAAAAAAGAAGCACATTCACAGATATAGAGAACAAACTAGTGGTTACCAGTGAGGAGAAGGAAGGACTATATAAGGGTATGCGATTAAGAGGTACAAACTACTATGTATAAAATAAGCTACAAGGCTATATTGTACAATACATGGACTATAGCCAATAGTTTATAATAACTATAAATGAAGTATAACCTTTAAAATTGTGAATCATTATATTATACACCTATAACATATAATATTGTACATCAACTATACTTTAATTAAATAAATAAAAATATATGTGTGTGTGTATGTGTATATATATATATATATATATATTGCTGGGCTCATTATTCTGAAATTAGATTAAGGTACAGAATCAAGCATTTATCTTGCCTCTCCTTTATAAACTGTTTTTCATATTAACCAGATAAAGAAGTCCAACTAATTCAGAAAGAACGATTGACTTAGAAAAATGTCATTTTGCAACCCCAGTGAAATAATGGATCTATACAATAATCCTCAATGGCTGCTAAGACCATTAGGAAAAGGTTGATACCTAAATCCCACTGATCAATCTTAGCATCACTAAAAGTGGGACAAACAGGTATTACATCCCTCTTGATGTGATACAATAGCAAGTACCCACACTGCCTGTGAAATATTCTTGCCTCCCCCAGCATAATTAAGCCTAAATTTCATGTTTTAGACTCAGCTACAAGTTAACAAGAAATATAGGACTGTAGAAACAAGTTAACCAATACCACAGAGATATAACCAAAACAGTCCAGGATGCAGAAAATCAACAGGAAAAATGACTCATTTTTTCAATAAATAAATGTCTTGGTTAAAAAAAAAAAAGGAGAGGAAACGACTAAACGATAATAGAGACATAAGAGATAAATCAAATTCTATAAAGGACCTTGTTTGGGTCCTGATTGAACAAATAGGACAATTAACAAATTTTGAGACAATCGAAGAAATCTGAACACGGATTGGAATAATATTTCAAATAATAATTTTGTTAGGTGTGATAATACTATTGTGGTTATATTGTTCTAAAGCCTTTATCTGTTAGAAATGAGGTATTTATAAGTAAAATTTCTGTGGCCCAGGAGTGCAGACTGGTTAAACACAATTGGCAAAATATCGATAATTATTGGGGCTGGGTGATAGTACCATCACGATCTGCTTCCCTCTAATTCTGGATATGTTTGACATTTTCTGTAATAAAATATTTTAAACAAAGTTGAAATGAAAAAGACTATGTGCCATGAAAATCTGAGTGTTGAGACCTGAGGCTTATAAAGTCCTTTCAGAACCTGAAATCACTTGCAATTTTATACTATGCAAGAACGATCCCAATATCAATGTGTATTGTTATTCTGCTGAACTAACACTTGCCCGTTTGCCGTGTCTTTGTAAGAATTCATCATAACTGGAGCCATCCAGCAATCTGTGAAGAGCTTCTTGTCTTTACCATTTGGGAGGGAATAAACAGATTACTAGACGTGCTAAGTCATCCACACACCCCCATCTTTAAGCAGGTGAATGACTATGATGATGGGATTAAGCTTCACAACCAATTACACCATCTGACTCAGATTTCTTGAGACAAAACAGAAGAATAAGGAAACGTAAGTAGTGTCTGGGTGCAGTCAAATGTACAATATTTATCTAGTTACTCCACCACCGCACAGAGTTTTAATATGTAGTCTGAGAGCATAAACTGCAGATACCAATATTGTATGTGTGTCTGAGACATGACAATTTAGCAGCCCCTCTGGCACTTAAACCATTTAGGAGTTTCATTCCAATGAAATCCAAATGGGAGAAGCATCCAGAGGTCAGGAATACATCAGGCTTTCTCTTTCTCAATTCCCCTCTCACACCTTTGGGACCTGGGCTCATTCCAGAACACCCCGCAGCTTCCTCACAATGATCTACACCTGCAAGCTTTCCTATGTCCATACTCTGCCCCGGTCAAACCGTACCCCTACTACCACCTCCACCACCACCATTGCCACCACCTCTGACACCACACACACACACACACACACACACACAGAGCGGAATTCTTACTTCTTGTAATAGCAGTAGGTATCAATGTGTGGTCCTGAGACAGGGAGCAGCTGCATCACGTGGGAACTAGTTAAACATGCAAGTTCTTGGGCCCCGTCCCAGACCTATGGAATCAGACGCTCTAGGGTAGCACTCCAAGTTTTAATAAGTCCTCCAGGTGACACCTGTGCACAGGAAAGTTTGTGAAAAGTAGAGGAGTGTCATGCCCACAAACGAAGGGTAAATTTGGGGGAACACTGCAGGTTCTTCTAATTCTTAAAAACCTAGGGCTGAGTGAGTAGGAGACATTCTCATTTTACACAAGAAGGAAAGTGAATAATTAAGAAATCAAAAGACACACAGTCAATGTGAATTCATTACAGAAAACATGGAGATGGGGTGAAACAGGCCAGATAATACAAAACAAGTGTTAACAAAACAAGTGTTAAATGACTGTTATTGTTTCAGCACATCTTCTAAATTGAGGTTAATTTAACATTGGTTTGCGTTGAGTCAATCTGTCAACAAGTGCTAATTGAACACCTTTGATGTCCTTTTCTTCAAAGCACACCAACCAATGGAGACACCCAGAAAGAGAGTATTTGGGGAATTCTCTGAAGGATTTAGGATTTAAATCATAATATGAGTAATGTATATGTATCTAAGTGATACTACAGTTAACTTTAAAGGGGTTACTAGAAAGTGAAAAAATTACAAGGGTATTCTCTCCTCTGCCTCTGTCTAGAGTATAGAAGAAAAATCTATATTTTTACAGGAACAAACATAAGGGAAACAATGTCCAAAGACTGAATTTCTACTCTGCATCTCGGTTTAAATGTGAAATATATTGTTGCTAAACTTGGACTCAAAATCAGGTATGCCTCTTACTGAGCTCTGTTTACTGGGTACTGCAGAGAAGCCAGATCATGGAATCCAGTTCTTTGGAAAATCTCCAAGGAAAGAATTTCTAGAATGAGGATTCTGAAGTATGAATATGTGTGTTATGTTTCTAATTTCCCAGAATACATGTGATTTCTCATAATTAAAATGCCCAGGATTTTTCTTCTACTATGATTTTTATTAGGTTATAAAACTGGTGGGACAATTATTCATGTTAAAAAGAATTATTTTCAGTTTTAAGCTATCACCATATTTCAAACTCTTTTCAATTTCTCATAATTGTGGTGAGACTGTATTTATAAATGTACAATAAAGTCCCTCAGATGATAATATTTCAAATACTCCCTGCCTTCTTTTTAATTAATAAACCCAAAAGTCATCTTTTGCAGAAATAACTGCCTTAAGCTTCAAAAAAATTTTCAGCTTAAAAGTTCAACATTTTATGGTCAGCTGTTTTATTACAAATTCAGGTGGTAGTAGGAAAAATCAGAAAATTGAACCCAAGACATTCAAAAGATGCTAAAGGGAACATTCTCCTCCCTCCACCCCGCCCACCTTAAACTTTTACGGAATACAAAAAATTCTTATTTTCCCTCTCTACCATAACTTACTTAAATTTTATTGAAGGCCTTTATTATTATTATCATATCTAAATAGTTAGAATTGACTTTATTTCTGTGGAAATAAAGACCAACCAAATGAGAAAAAACAAAGGCTATTTTTTCAGAACCCGGATAAGAAGTGAGTCAGCCACTGTCACTTGCATCTTGGCAAAGATGCAAAGGCAGGCAGAGGAGTAGGAAAGCTTGATTGTACAAAAAAGGGAGGCTTCACGTGTACCCTGATTGGAGGCTGTGGGCTTGGGGAAGCTGGAGGCGCAATAACTCATAGCAAGGTATCTTATGTGACTGGTCAGGGGTGTGCATATTTGTTTTTCTCTAGTTGGTCCTAAGTTGGAAGGATTTAATCAAATCCTGCCCATTTGGGGCTGGCTGTTACAGAAGTTACTGTTTAGTTTCTTAGATTGTTATTAGAGATAGTGGTCTGAATTCTAACAAGTCTGACTTATGGCAGGCTGGCTTCCTGGACTGTTTATTGTCAATGAAAGGGTTGGTTTCCTTGGCAGGTTGCTGTAGGTTGTGGGTCAGAGTTCTATTTTTATATAGGGTCTGGCCGTTGTCTGTTTCTATGTTTAGTCTCTCATTTCCAAGTTAATTATAATTTAATGAGTAGCTGCAATATTGATGTAGTTCAGATCCAGAATGGGGTGCCCACCTCTGTGGAAATTTAGACCCAGCAACCAGAGGAGGTATCGTACGGTTCCCACAGGTATGAGGGCCTCTCCAAGCAATGACGATCTGGG
Organism: Aethalodelphis obliquidens; assembly: GCF_003676395.1. NCBI lineage: Eukaryota > Metazoa > Chordata > Mammalia > Artiodactyla > Delphinidae > Aethalodelphis > Aethalodelphis obliquidens. The sequence continues at coordinate 15,397,728 of NW_020837945.1, forward strand.
ATCATTTAAGAGACAAACTGGAGTGAATAGCCCCTGGACAGAGACGGGACCACAAGGAAAGGTTTGAAAAGAGTAAGGCACAGGCAGATGCTTTCTAGGAAGCAACAGTAAGATAAATCAACAAAGCCAGTCATCTTACTGTATTTTTTTATACTGCACAGTTTTCATTATTTTATTTTTTTAATTACTTTTTATTGGAGCCTAGTTGATTTACAACGCTGTCTTTGTTTCTGCTGTACAGCAAAGTGAATCAGTTATACATATACATATACGTCTTCCCCTTTTTCCAAAGAGCTGAGGCAGAAGTACAATGTTTGCTTCATGCCCATCTGAAAGGACGAAGTTCAGGTTGTGCGAGGGTGCTACAAAGGGCAGCAAATTGGCAAAGTGGTCCAGGTTTCCAGGAAGAAATATGTCATCTACACCATACGAGTGCAGCAGCAGAAGGCTGATGGCACCACTGAGCATGCGAGTATTCACCCCAGGAAGGAGGTTATCACTAAACTAAACTGGTCAAAGACCAAAAAAAGATCCTTGAGCGTAAAGTCAAATCTTGCCAAGTAGGAAAGAAAAAGGGCAAATATAAGGAAGAAACAATTGAGAAGATGCAGAAATAATCTTTTATATGACTTTCATTAAAAACTGTTAAAATGAAAAAAAAATTTAATTAAAAATATAGTAAGACATTTTAAAAAACAAAACAAACAAAGCAAACAAACAAAGCCAGCAAAAACTCTAAGACATGAGACAAAATAGCAGACTGAAAATGGGAGAGTGCGTGCCTAGATCAGAAACAGTGCCTAGTGCGTGCCTAGGCTCAGAAACAGATTTCAAAACCACTCAGCATACCCAACAAAACTAATCTACCAGCAAAATGGCCCAGAGGCCTGCCTGTTTGGGACCCCTGTCCAATCTGATATTCACCCTGTATGCTGGTTTGACCATACCAATTGGTCAGTTCCCCATTCCATCATGGTGCCCAAGACAACTGGTCATTAAATATGTATTCTGAATATTACCCCCACCTGAAAGTGCGAGAGTCTGGAGGTACCCCCAACTAGTGGTTACGAAGAATAAACGATTTCAGATGTAGTTTTGCAGGTGTGCTGTTTCCTTTCAGTTTAGGTGCTGGGTAACTTGTCTCAAGCTTGATCTGAGCTGGGAAGGCATGAAAACCTGAAAGAAGAAATCAAAGAAAAGTACCCCTGGTGAGAAGAGGGTACTCTTCTCTTCATGAGTGAGGGCCATGAAGAAGCTATGAAATCACACATCTATGTCAACTGCACAGGTTGGAGGGCAAATCACTGGGGTCTGTGGCCATGGAAGGGAATATGTCAACACTGCAATTGAAGCCACTGCAGGAGCTTCAGAAATGGGAGCCCAGGACAGAGCAGAGAATAAAGAGGATAAAGAAGGGCATTAATTATTTTTAACATCTTTATTGGAGTATAATTGCTTTACAATGGTGTGTTAATTTCTGCTGTACAACAAAGTGAATCAGCTATATGTATACATATATCCCCAAATCCCCTCTCTCTTAAGCGTCACTCCCACCCTCCCTATCCCACCCCTCTAGGTGGTCACAAAGCACCGAGCTGATCTCCCTGTGCTATGCGGCTGCTTCCCACTAGCCATCCATTTTACATTTGGTAGTGTATATATGTCAATGCCACTCTCTCACTTCATCCCAACTTACCCTGCCTCCCTCCCCACGTCCTCAAGTCCATTCTCTACATCTGCATCTGTAAGGAAGGGCATTAATTCTGATAGCTTCAGCAAGAGAACTGCCACCCCCAATGATAACGTGAGTTACCCCCTTGACTCGGCCAAGAGGTCATGGTGATGGACATTCCAGGGGTACTTCTGGGTGTGTGGTCAGAGCAGAGACACTGTTCTTACCATTTCATATGTTAATTTGCCCCTGCCCCTGTCCAGGGTAACATCTGCTTTAGGTTAAAAAAGAGGGGTGGACATTTAATGTACCTTTTTTACCATTTGAATTTTTCACAATAGTTAAGCCTATTTCTATGGTGGTAAATTAACAGATGCTATTTGGGGAAAAAATATCTAAAATTCACATATGACATACCACAGGTATGGTAAATTGTTTACTAAAATGGCTAAATAATATAAAGGCAGGTTTTTTTTAATATAGCAGGTTCTTATTAGTTATCTATTTTATACATATTAGTGTATGTATGTCAATCCCAATCTCCCAATTCATCGCAAGTGCCCCCCTTCCCCCCCTTGGTAACCATAAGATTGTGCTCTACATCTGTGACTCTATTTCTGCTTTGCCAGTAAGGTCATCTGTACCATTTTTCTAGATTCCACATATAAGCAATATTATACAATATTTGTTTTTCTCTTTCTGACTTACTTCACTGTGTATGACAGACTCTAGGTCCATCCACACCTCTACAAATGGTACTATTTTGTTCCTTTTTATGTCTGGGTAATATTCCATTGTAAAAAAATGTGGAACGCTTCACGAATTTGTGGGTCATCCTTGCGCAGGGGCCATGCTAATCTTCTCTGCATCGCTCCAATTTTAGTATATGTGCTGCCGAAGCAAGCACCCAACTTAACTCTTTAAAGTGTGGCTAGGGTAGGTGATGTGGATCTCTCGTCCCACGTGCAGTGGGGTGTCGATGATACTAATTCTGTTGTCTCAAAATTGGCGACCAAGACCTGGAGCAGAAAGCGAAGACACATCAAGCACCTCCCATTCTAAGAAGAGCTGCCAACAGCTGGAGGCATGAACCCCTCCAGGACGTTTTAATAGACCAGACTTAACCAACTGTACTGCTTTCAACCATTCCCCCCACCCCAAACAAGCAGAAAACCAGGAAGAGGAGAAGGAGGAGAGATTCCTTATTGTGAGTCATCGGTAGAGAGTTGAGAGCCTCGGTGTTTTCCATGGAGGGAGAAAAAATGGGGAGCTCTCATAGACAGTAGGGGTGTCAGAAACAAGAGGAGACAGGCATCTCGAACCACAGGGAGACATCAGCTCATGGAGCAGACATGCTGATCTGCCCACTCTCTGAACATCTCTGAGCAGGGGAGAGGAGAGCCCACAGGGCAGAGAGAGAGACCAGCAGTGGGGAAACCAGCCCTCCTACCTCTTGGTATTTGAAGGAAAGCTGACTCTTCAGTGACTCAGGTGGACACTGCAGAAGGTAGCTGGGCTTAAGCTGTCTTATTGTACCCCAAACAAGAGGGCCACCTACAGGGTGGATGTCCCAAGCAATGGGAAACAGCAGGGTGTACTGCTGGTGGTGAAAGCTGTGGTGGTATTCAAAGAGGTTGAGCTAGAGTTAGTCTCCCTTGTTAAGGCATTGGATGGAAACAAGATGTGGAGCCCTGTCCCGATCCTGAAAGGTTCATGAAGAACTCACACATGTACCCCAAGAAGGAAGCAGCCTGGGATGCCTGCCCTCAGTGGGCATCTCTACTTGGTCCATTTCAGCCTAAGAAGCAATAGCCAAGAGATGGCCAATGCACACCAGGAATGACAGATTCGTCCCTTTCCATCTCCCCTCTGCAATCAAGGAGAAAGGTGCCCCAAGAAATCGGGGATAAGGAGTGAAAAAGCAGACCAAGCTTTCTCCCTCCTCTAAGTCTCCTTGGGAAAGCATGGCCAGTGCTGGGAGGAGGGGAGGGGATAGATGGATCTGAAATGGATATTTTAAACTTGACCTGCTTTTTTTAAATATTCAGAAGTAAATAGAAAATGTATGGAACTCTGTGAGTACAAGGCAGCATTTTCCTCCCAAAATGAATAAATATCTGCAGGTTTTAAATTGCAAGAAGAGCCCTCCTGCAGTGAGGGATGTGGCCCTGAGGTCAGGGAATCACAGTGATAAACCAGGAGCATCTAGGAAGTGAGCCCCGCACAGGATTTCAATTCCAGGACACTCCTTCCTTGGACTTCAGGAAAAGTAAACTAGCAAAGTTTAAATAATTTCTCTCATAGTTTCTCCAACACTTGAATAAAAAGTTTGAAATAAGTGAGGGACTGAGTCATAAAAACAAAAACAGAGGGGAACAGATCCCCATCATGCTCACCATCATCTCTGGGATTTTGCAGAAGTGGGAAGATTGCATTAGAAGGTGTCCTGAGCCCCCAGCCCCACTAGAAGGGCAACAAGTAGGTATCTGCTTTGGCTCAGAAAAGTCTGGGGAGAAAAAAGCAGCCTGGAGAATAGGTAAGAGGACCCTGCAAGAGCAGAGAAAACTCCCCACCCCAGTGAATACACTAGAGCAGTGACTTTCAAACTCCTTGTACCAAAAGCCACAGTAAAAAATACATTGTACATCATGACCCTATACACATGTATATGCATAACTGAGCAAAGTTTTATAAAACAATATTACTCACCATGTGCAATGAATGGACACAGGTTGTTTATATTCTGTTCTGTTTTGTTTTTTTTAATGCTGGTCACAGATCATATAAATTGATTTCTGTGGTTCTGAAGAACCTAGTGACAGGAATAAAGACTCAGACGTAGAGAATGGACTTGAGGACAAGGGGAGGGGGAAGGGTAAGCTGGGACGAAGTGAGAGAGTGGCATGGGCTATATACACTACCAAGTGTAAAATAGATAGCTAGTGGGAAGCAGCCGCATAGCACAGGGAGATCAGCTCGATGATGCTCTGTGACCGCCTAGGGGGTGGGATTGGGAGGGTGGGAGGGAGGGAGACGCAAGAGGGAGGAGATATGGGGATATATGTATACGTATAGCTGATTCACTTTGTTATACAGCAGAAACTAACACACCATTGTAAAGCAATTATACTCCAATAAAGATGTTTAAAAAAATTGATTTCTGGACCCTAGTAGTCTACAAGCAGCAGTATAAACAACTCTCATTAGAAGGAGATGACCCTTAAAAGGGAGGAGAGAGTTTAGGTAACACAAGCATGAACAACATTTGTTTTTTCTCTCCCAAATATGCCTCCCACATTCACAGCTCCTTCTATATCATCAGATTGGAATCATATATTCCTGATAACCTACTTTCCAGATGAGCTCTCTCCTCTGGAGTTCACATCTCTCTACTTCTTCTCTTATCTAACTATCCTCCATGCCTTTCTAGCTCTACCCACTGTAGATGTGGATTGGACCCCTCAATACTATCTCCACTAATTAAATACTTTGCAATCCCTTAAATATCCAACATGTACAAATAATTCACAGGGCATTCTTAACAAGCATGTCTGAACAATAACAATAGTGAGTAACATTTACAGAACGCAAGGATGTGTCAATCACTGCTCTCAGCTTTATCAATCTATATCTCTCTATCTGTAACCCTTATAATCATCCCACAAATAAGGAAACAAAGGCCCAGGAAGGTTAAGTAAGGACACAAAGCTGTCAAGTGGTATACCTATGCTTTGAATACAGGGGTTCTTGGAAAACTTGCAGGTCATAGAAAAGCATGGACACAAAGGATAAGTTTGACCTTTCAGTGGGGGGGAAGAGGGTCATGAGACATGGAGCATTGGTGGGTCTCATGCAGAGCCTCTTCCGGGTTTTATGCTCATGGTAGAATAACCCTTCTGTACCAAAGGTTTCCAACCAAGAGACTTCTTGCTCTCTCATGAAGACAAACATTGGTTTCAGTTTCAGTCACAATTCCTACTTTGTAAGTCAAATCTTGAAATAATTTTATCCCCACAAAACAGAGAAGCAAGATACACATCCTGATAGCATTTGGATTTGTTAACAACCTTCTCCTACCATTTTCACTTGTTCCAAGAACTTTAGGACCTGGGTTACTTGGAATATTGACTAGGAAAATCTTTCTCAAGGGCAGGCCTCTCTGAGAGAATATTCTCATAGGTCCCTGGGACTGGTCCTCAGTTTTGCTAGTTTAATGTGAAAGGAGTAGACTCCAGGGGCGCATAAATCATGTTTAACCAACAATGCTAGATCCTTCACTTAGGAGGATATTCTTTTCCTCTCCTCCAGGGGGCACCATTTGCACAGAATTCAATATGAATGGCACCCGCAGGGATTAGGCAAAGCGGTGGTCCTGAAAAATAGTCCTGCTTGAAACCATCCTTCAGATATCAGACAGCTGGAAAACAAAATAAGTTAATCAAATAACCTAATTGAATTAACGTTCACGAGGTTGCCTGGTGTCCAGAGAATCAGAAGGAAAGGTAGAAACTGACCCTTTCATCACTTCTTGCCTTCAGAAGGAAACTGTCAGATATATTTTCTGCCCCATTAATTAATGCCTCCCTTCTGACCAACCGCCTATGATAGGCATATTCTCTCTAGACTGTGTTAGTTTTACTATTAGTCAGGACTTATTCTGAACCATTCTCTCTAAGGTGAGTTTGTAGATATCTGACTTCATTCTCATTATGCTGATTTTCACAACAAATTCTGAGGTCCCGAATGTAGCGGTGGTTCTCACAGTGTGGTCCCTGGGTACCAGCAGCAGCATCACTTGGGAACCTGTTTAGAAGTGCAAATACTTGGGCCCAAACCTAGACCCAAATCAGACAGACTCTCCAGGTGTGGTACCAGACATCTGTGTGTTTACAAGTCTTACAGGTGATTCTAACACATGCTAAACTTTGAGAACCATTGCCTTAACATACAGTTTCCAGTCCAACCGATACCAGAAACAACTATGAGCTTTTTAAAAATATAGGTGCCCTGGATTCTCCCAGAGCCACTGGGAGAGTAAAAAGAGCTTTGGAATCAAAAGGATCTAGGTGGAAATTCTAGTTTTGTCACTCACCAGTGTGTGCCTGGTTGATGCTCCATTTCCTCATCTCTAAAGCGAGGGTAGCAGGACCTTGCCTCATAGGAAGGTATTGGAAGTAAGATGCAACACATGCCTCATATAGAGACTGACAGCAAATCTTCTTCCTTGGCCTCCATCACAACTGGAATGGCCTTTGCCCAGCCTGTGAGGTTGCAGGTCAGGTCTCATCTCACCCAGAATCACAAAACAAGAGCTGCCAGAAGCTGATTTCCAAAGTTTCACAAATAGCCTAACATTTTGACAGCAGTTACTGGGGGTTTTGCCATGACTCAGTGGGAACAACACGGCCCTGAGATTCCCATGGAGCTATTTCAAACTCTAGATTGATGAGTACAGGAGGAGTCCCTATGACGCAATATTTACCAACTGAGAGCATTATAATTGTTAAAGTAGCTCTTGTGAGCCAGATCACATTCCTGCTGACAACAGGGAGGCAAAGAATTCCAATGGTTGCCTAGAAAATTGAGTGGAAGTTCCCCAAGTTACCTGCCACACACAGGTTTGTTTTTCCTTAATTATCTAGGTAATTGCTTTGGTTCCTCTACTAGCCTTTACCAAGAGACACCTGGGCAGAAGAGCGAGTATCTGTGGGGCTGCCCTGCTGGGTAAAGGTTCAGGTTGCTCACCCCAGTGCAGAGACCTCCTCCAATGTCAGTGGGAGTGCCTATGAACTCCCCCTCCACTGGAACTAATGAGGCCTTTCTAGTCAATCTGGGTCCCTGCTCTTGTGCATTTTTTTTTTTTTTTTTTTTTTTTTTTT
>NW_020837945.1:15405378-15410320 GCF_003676395.1 Aethalodelphis obliquidens
TATGACCCCTTGCCATGAATTAATAAGAACAATAGATGTAGTCACGGTTCTCCAGAGAAACAGAAACAGATTAATAGAATATGTGTGTCTACATATATATACACACAGGTTGGGACCCATTTCTAGAGATGGAGTGGGATCCATGTCACCCACAGCACCTGGTTTGTGAATGGGGGAGGAGGGAGCTTCTGCAGTGTCCGCAGAAGTGCTGGAGAGACAACCAATAGAAGCGCACTATTGCCAGATGGCAAGAAAGTGTCAGGGTCTTTTCCCCTTTGATCATTTCCTTCTGTGAAGTGGGGAGCCCAGATAATTAAAGGGAGAAGAAATGAAAATAATTTGAGAAACACTTCATCCCACCTACAAAACACTCATTCTCATCTATGCAGTTATGTACAGTTTTCAAAGCACTTTCTCAAACAGCACTGGACCTGCGTTATAGCAGCTCTAGGGAGACAGCCTAGTGGATAATATTATCCCCGCTAGAGACCTGAAGCAAATCAGCCTTCTTTACTCACTGCTCAGGATGTGCCCCTCTCATGCTCACTGAAGGGGAAACTCCCAGCCTGTCTGCATGGGAGCGAAATACTAGGAGATTCCATGAGAGGAGGTTGGGAGCCTGAGTGGTGAGAACAGAAGGGAAAGTGCAGAAAGAGGAGAAGAGGTTCAAGGTAGGAAAAGAAAAGCTGCAGAGTGATGGAACAAAGTGCCCACTACCAACAGCAGGAACTGTATTTCTCTCCACAAAATGGGTGACTTAAGCAACAGAAATTTATTGTCTCACAGTTCTGGAGGCTAGAAGTCCACGATCAAGGTGACAGCAGGGTCAGTTCCTTCTGAGGGCGGTGAGGCAGAGGCTGTTTCACGCCTCTCCTCTAGCTTCTGGTAGCTTGCCAGCAACCTTTGGTGCTCCTTGGCTGGTAGGCCCATCACTCCCTTCTCTGTCTTCATCTTCACATGGCGCTCTCCCTGTGCGAGTCTGTCTTCAAATTCCCCCATTTTATAAGGACATCAGTCATATTGGATTTGGACGCACCCTAACGGTCTCATTTTAACTTGATTACCTCTGTAAAGATCTCGTCTCCAAATAAGGTCACCTCCTGAGGTACTGGAGGTTAGGTCTTCAACATCTGAATGTTGAGGGGACACAATTGAATCCATAACAGATACTAAATCTCTAGAGCTGAGCTGGATATCACAGTGCCCACTGGCCACACGTGGATATCAGGCACTGGACATGAGGCTAGTCTGAACAGAGATGAGCTGTGAGTGTAAAATAGACACCAGAGTTCAAATACTTAGAGTGAAAAAGAGAATGTAGGATACCTCCGTTGTCTTTATATTGATTACCCGCTAAATACTTTTGATATATTGGGTTAAAGACACTACAATACAGAATTAAGATTAATTTCCTCTCTTCTTGCGTTTTTCAATGCAGCTCCTAGAAAATTTACAATTACACATACAGTTCATATTTGTGGCTTGCCTTATATTTCTGTTGTACAGCACTGTTCTAGAAAGAGAAATTCACCAGGTCCCTGACGCCTGATCACCTCGTGAGAAGATTTTCTGAACTTCTCACATAGTTCTCTGACAATGATGGCAACATTAAGCATTTGAATCACTCGAAATGTGACATAGAGTAGACGGTAAACATCAAACTTTATACCTGTACAGCGTACTCTAAATGTGAAATAAGTTTTTGTCTAGCCTAAGTGACAGAAGATATATTTGATCAATAAGGATCACACTTTATTTTTTATTACTAAGAACTCAATTTGGAACAGGCCACCCAATATCATCTTATAATAGTAGCTCCTGTTTAAGGTATTCACTTTTTCATTTACCTCGTGTGAGAAAAATGAGGCTGCATAGCAAGGGTGCCTTTTATTAACGATTACATCAGAACGGTACCAGTCCTTATTAAAGATGGTTTTCCAAGTGAGGTTTTGCATATGCTCCATGCAGATCAATCATGGGTACCTTAGTGAGGTCACATCAGTGTAGATGGATTTTGCTTTATGAAATGCACTGGGTTATAAATACTCTGACCTTGTTTATAAAGGAAGCCGGTTAGTTCACTTAATGAAGACATTAATTTGCCAATCAGCTTGGACTGATTATTCATTAGCTGCTCTTTCCTGACCAACAGCTCTGACTTACAAACGCAGCCGTTTGTAGGCAGTGGTGTGCTGCCACCTACGGCTGGAAAGAAAAAAGGATAAGGTGCAGAGAGTTCTGAGAAAGCCACAACTATTGAAAAGAGTCAGAGTATGAATAAAAAAAGGCTAGAACAAAGTATACTACTGTGGACCTTTCCCCATGTTAAAATCATTGTAAGACATTGACTTATTTGCAAGCAAAATAAAACCTAGATGAAGTAAGCCATAAATGTCACAACTGCAAAGTCTTAACCCAATTATTCTTGGTGGGGCTGGTGTCATAAGATCAACAGTACTGATAAGTCAAACAGTGTAAGATCTACTATAATCACTTTCCAAGTAGGCCACTGCTTGTATTTCCCAGAACTCACCTTGGGATCATTTTTTTTTTTCACTCTTCAGGCCTTTTCTCTACTCTAGGACAGCACCTTTGGCAACACTCCGCAAATATTTTTGGATTCCAGGCATTGTCCTGGATACTTGAGATGCAATGTGGATGAGGATTTGTGTGTAAATCTCCTGCCCTTGAGATGCTTACATTCTAGTGGAGTGAGACAGGTAATAAACATGAAGCAAAAGAAATAAGCCAATTCTCTAGTATGTTGGAATGTGACAGGTGATATGGAAAGAGAAAATGAAGGACAAGATACAGAGGTTGGAGGTGGGATGGTAGGATGGAGGTAGGGTGCAATCTTGACTAGAGGAGCCTCACTGAGAAGGTGATACTGGGTAAGTGTCACCTGGAAAGGTGTTCTTAGAGGTAGCTGCAAGAAGAGAATTCTGGGAAGAGTGACCCCTTGGACCAAGGCCCCATGGAGTGACAGTATCTGGTGTGCTGAGAAAGAAGAGGCTTGTGGAGCTGGGGACACAAAAGAGGAGGAGAGCTGGGGGATGAAGCCAGAGGGGAGGGGAGGGAGCCCATCACAGCAGGCCTTGGGGACCACCATCAAGATCTCAGCTTTTAGCTGAGTGAAATATAACTTCCTGCTTTTTTTACATTTCTGGCTGACTTACCCTTAAATTTTTCTCTTTCTGGTTTTTGTTTTTAAAATCATGTTTGATAGTTTTATAGTGGTGGTGGTGGTTATTGTCTCAAGATTCATGCGTACCCATGAAAGCAAATTGGAATAAATAAGAATGTGTTCACCTTTCACGGACTTCTTTTCATTATTTTCTATTCTATTCATTATTTTTCTATTCACATTATTTTTCTATTCATATTTCTTATGCATGGTTATAATCATTCTCGATACATGTGTCTTGCTTTTATGTTTAGTATGTCACGAGCACTTTTCATGTTATTCTATGTTTATTATAAACAGCTTATTAGCTTACTAAAACTCCTAAAAGAGGATAATATCTACCTTTTGAGGTTATTGTGAAGATTAAGTGAAAAAATCATGAAAAGAGCTGAATGTAGTGTCTGGCACAGAATAAACCCTCAATAAACTTAGCTTTGAGTAGATGTACAGGGATTCACTTTTTTTCCATTTCTAAAGGTTTATTCACTACTATTTACTAGGCTAAATAATGCTATGATGAACTACTTGGTCCATAGAGGAATTTGTAGGATTAATTTATGGCTAAAGTCTATTAGATCGCAAACTGCTTTCCCAAGCCTTCAGAACCTTGAGAAAATAAATTTCTATTATTTATTTTTATTATTTATTTCTTTCTGTTATGTAAACCTCCTACTCTGTGGTCTTTTGTTATGATAGCCCAAGCTGACTAATACACACTTCTTCCCATTCAGGAATGTGGTACGGTGCTCCATTTATTTAAATTTTCCTTTACAACTCTCTAAAACAGGTTTTAAATTTATTTTGAGTAAGTTCCAGCCATTTCTCACCAGAATTTTATTTCTAGAAATGGCTATTTTGCTTTTATCATTATGTATTGGAAATCCTTTTTATCAGGATATTTTCTAGCCAGTTACTGGAGATAAATAGAAAACCTTCTCATTTAATATATCTCATATCTAGCCAGCCACCTTACTGAACTATTATATGTCATAAATTCCTGTAAAAGCTAACAAGGAATTGGAGAATAAATTATTTAACAGAAATTATATTAAAAGCACATTGCTCTCTACAGTTCTATGTAGTCAGAAGTAGGCCTCAAATTTTCTCTTACAAGCAAAAAATATTAAAGGAGGAAACAAAATCCATTCTAAGTTAGTATAAATAGTTGTAATTAATTCTTCCTACTTCTAAAATCTTCCTTACTACTGAAAAGCAATTTCTCTAATAGAGCCTCAATAAGAGGACACAGCTTTCTCATAAAAGAAACTGTTTTTTTGTTTATTTGTTTGTTTTTTTAGGTGTTCACTGTGGCATTGTTTAAAATAGAGAAAAAACTGGACACAATTTATATATCCATCCACACAACCGCATAATTTAAATACAAAGTACAATGTAATATTATGAAGCAGTTGTTTAAATTAGATCTCTCTATGTAATATGTATATATCTTTATAATATAATGTAGGGACTTCCCCAGTGGCGCAGTGGTCAAGAACCCGCCTGCCAATGCAGGGGACACGGGCCAAGCCCTGGTCCAGGAAGATCCCTCATGCCTCGGAGCAACCAAGTCCGTGCGCCACAACCACTGAGCCCAAGCACCACAACTACTGAAGCCCGCACGCCTAGAGCCTGTGCTCCGCAACAAGAGAAGCCACCGCAATGAGAAGCCTGTGCACCACAATGAAGAGTAGCCCCCGCTCGCCACTAGAGAAAAGCCTGCACGCAGCAAGGAAGACCCAATGCAGCCAAAAATAAATA
>NW_020837945.1:15410420-15412050 GCF_003676395.1 Aethalodelphis obliquidens
ATATATATATATATATATATATATATATATATATATATATAAAATGTAGAATGAAAAAAGCAACAAGCAGAACAATAAGAAAGAAACTGTTTTTTAAGAGCCCATGACCTAACCCCTTCAAACCAAAGGACTGCAGTATTTCTTTTTGAAATTTCTAGTTATCTTGGAGTTTCCGGGGAAAAGCTAAATTCAGAATCTTAATTCAAAACAAAGTTATGGTATACATATACATCACCCAATTTTTCTGTAATAGGAGGTTTTTCTGTAACTTGGGCTCAAAATATTCAACTTACTCAGCTCCTACATAAAGAAATGCCTAGAAATTTTAGCTAATTCCTCTACCAAATCAACTAGTCCACATTTCAGTTGCTTTCTCCTGTGATGATGCAGTTAGTAGACATTCCATCAACTCCCTAAAACTACACCCACACTCCCTCATTCCCCCAAAATGGAAAGCCCAGTCTTACAAACATCATGGTGGTTTCCTGGAGTCATTCAGCTCTCTTCCTCCTTCCAATGTCATGAGTCCATGGGATGGAGAAGCACATCCATGCAGGAGTCTTCCTACAGGGACTTGTCTATGTTTGCAGCAATTGCAGTGCCTAAAAGTGGACACAAATCCCCTCTCCTGAAAGGATGCAGGAGTTAGTGGATAAGAATACATAGCAATACAGAAGTCAACGGAGAAATACACGTAACTGCTTTTCTCCTTATTTTAACCCAATAATTCACCCTGTATATTCATTAAATTTACTCATCTGCATCCCATATCCCCCCAAAAAACTATATTAATTTGGATTTTATTTATAATTCCCTATGAAAGACATACTGATGTTTTTGTTTTGTTATCTATACTTGTAACAGTAAATATATCATAATTTTTTAAAGTAATTAATACTAGAACCACCCTTATTTTAAAACCCCATTGAAATAGGAGAGAAATAGGTGAGGGAGATTAAGAGGTGCACACTTCCAGCTACAAAATACATGAGTCATGAGTACGAAATGTACAGTGTGGGAAATACAGTCAATAATAATGTAATACCTTTGTGTGTTGACAGATGGTAACTAGATTTTCACGGTGATCATTTTGTAGTGTAGGGGAATATTGAATCACTGCTGTACACCAGGAACTGTGTAGTGTTGTAGGTCAATTATACTTCAAAAACAAACAAACTCGTAGAAAAAAGAGATCAGATTTGTGGTTATCAGAGGCAGGGGGCTGGGGGTGGGGGAATTGAATGAAGGTAGTCAAAGGTATAAATTTCCAGTTATAAGATAAATAAATACTAGGTATGTAACGTACATCATGATAAATATAATTAACAGTGCTGTATGTTATATATGAAAGTTGTTAAGAAAGTAAATTCTAAAAGTTCTCATCACAAGGAAATTTTTTTCTTTTTCTTTTATTTTCTATCTCTATGAGATGATGGATGTTCGCTCGATTTATTGTGGTGATCATCCTATGGTGCATGTGGGTCAGGTCATTATGCTGTGTACCCTAAACTTACATGGTGCTGTATGTCAATTATATCTCAATGAAACTGGAAGGAGAAAGAAGGAAGGAAGGAAGGAAGGAAAAAGAAAGAAAGAAAGAAAGAAAGAAAGAAAGAAAGAAAGAAAGAAA
>NW_020837945.1:15412060-15414953 GCF_003676395.1 Aethalodelphis obliquidens
AAGAAAGAAAGAAAGAAAGAAAGAAAGAAAGAAAGAAAGAAAGAAAGGAAGGAAGGAAGGAAGGAAGGAAGAAAGAAAGGAAGAAAGGAAGGAAGAAAGGAAGGAAGAAAGGGAGAGAGAGAGAAAGAAAGAAAGAAAGAAAGAGAAAGGAAGGAAAGAAGGAAGAGAGAAAGAAAGAGAAAGAAAGAATGAGAGAGAGGGGAAGGAAAGAAGGAAAGAAGGAAGGAAGGAAAGGAAAAACTCCTCCACTGAAACAAATGAATGGATAAACAAAATGTAATATATACATACAGTGGAATATTATTCACTCTTTAAAAAGGAATGAAGTTCTGAGACATGCTACAACATGGATGAACCTTGAAAACTTTATGCTAAGTGAAATAAGCCAGATACAAAAGGACAATTACATGATTCCACTTATATGAGGTACCTAGAGTAGGTAGTCAAATTCATAGACAGAAAGTAGTCAAATTCATAGACAGAAAGTAGAATGATGGTTACCAGGGCCTGGGAGGAGGGGAGATTGGGGAGTTACTGTTTAATGAGAAGGGGGTTTTAGTTTGGATGATGAAAAATTCTAGAAATGGATAGTGATAATGGTTATACAACATTGTAAATGTACTTAATGCCACCGAGTTGTACACCTGAACATGGTCAAAATGGTAAATGTTATGTATATTTTACCACAATAAGAAAAATGAATTTAAAAAGTGAATTCATTGTAATATACAGGGAGTCCCCTATGCTAAGCCCTTTGGCACCCTACCATGATACCACCATCAAATACATTTTTAGCCAAGTGTTTCTAACTAGACCATAACATCTTGAAAAATGTTGTGAATAAATCTTTAGATGTTATCAAAACACCACTAGGAAGTTTGTACCAATTTACCTCTCAACTGGTAGTGTTCACTTCTTCACTTACTTGTTGACATTCAGTTTTGATTGGCAGTCATTTAAATCTTTGGCTGTAAGACTATAGTTTTATTTCAACTTCCCTTATTATTAGTTCAGTTGGAAGATGTTTTCACAAGTTTGTTGGCCATGGCAGAACAAGCATTCTCTACACAAGCTGTTTTTGCTTTTCCACCTCTCACTTACCAGGTCACCTAGGCCCCTAGACTTGGTCATGGTCAGACTCACCCTGAGCACCTCATCACCAGTGGAGATATTTGTTCCTTATCTGACAGAAGGAGTGCATCTCCTTCCCAACACCACTCTTCCATGTTACTCTTGTCTTTCGATTGTCCTTCTCCTCTGGTGTTCCTTCTTGTCCCCTTCTTAGTTTCTTCTTTCTTAAACATCATTATTCCTTTGGGGTCTGTCCAGGACTATCTTCTCTGCTCACTGTACACACTCTACTCACATGGCTTCAAAAGTAGATCATACGTTAATGCATAAATGTAAAGCTTGGGTGCAAATGTTCCTCCTGGGTACAAGTCTTATATATCAACTACCAAATCGACCTCTCCACACAGAAGCACACGTTGTGCCTCACATGCTGTACATTCGTCACAGAAATCAGTATCTGTTCCTCAAACCTGCTTTCATCTTGTCTTCACCACCTCTTTGAATAGCAACGTCTTCTACTCTGTTATTCAAGAAAGAAATCTGGGAATAGTACATGATTCTTCTGCCCTTTTTTTACCAATCCTTCTCCCCACCTCAAGTCAGTCATCTTTTTCCTACCTGTTTCATGAATCTGGCTACTGTCTTGTTTTCCCACTAGCACGTTCTTAGACCAGCCCACCATGACCCCTTGTCTGACTACAGCCATGGTCTTTTATTTAGCTCCCCAATTCCACTCTTTGACTCTACCATCTACTCTATTGGCCACAGCCAAAGCAAACTTCCTAAAACACAAGACTGATCATATCACATCTTTCAGAAGTTTCCCATTGTCTTTAAGATAAATTCCAAATCCCATAATATACCTAAGGAGGGCTGGACTCTTCTCACCCTTCTCCATCTCATGCCACTCCTCCAACCTAGAGTCATCATCACCCTGACCACACACACAGAGCATTCAATCATGCTAGACACATTTCAGGTCTACAAATAAATCAGGTCCTCTCTTACCCCTCAGCTTTTGCACATGCAATCATTTAGACTCAGGACACTCCTCCCCAACTCTTTACCCAACTTCCTGCTCATCGTTCAGACGTCTGTTGGTTGGCTATTTGCAATCCCTCATCAGCTCCTGTTCCTGAGGGTAAATCTCAGCTTCTTCCTTTTAAAGCTGCCTCACCACCTGGCAGAAGCCCTCTTGCATAGGATCCCTTTGGAAATGACCCCAGACAAATAGCTCTCCCTTGGATTCCACATTTAGCGGCTAGAAACCTACAACTCTGACCCAGACCAAACAGATCCCACTTCTTCCCAAATGCAGCCTTCTAGTCTGCTGCCACAGGTGTTCCATCCATCTCCCACCCCAAGGTTATTTTTGCTTTTTGTTTTCATGAGTCAGATACCAGTCCTTTGCATCCCCCAAACTCCAGGTGACTTATGTCAAGGTTTACCTAGTGGGTCCCTCATAGCCCCTCTCACTAAGCTTAAGATGGTTAGATTCCCAACACAATAATAACATTTTCTAAAGAAATTCTCTATCTTCTCAAAAAAATTCCTGTCAGTCTTCTCAACCATCTTTTTAGGCTGGAGGTGGGTGGTCAGCTAAGGGTACTTAAACCAGTTCTTGGCCAGCTCCTTTCAGATGCTGCAGAGGAGAAGGAGGAAAACTTTGGCAAGTTGAAAAAACAGAGAGAGGACCTCTCACTGAAAGGTAATGACAACAGAGGAGAGTGATATGAAATGTAATCAGTGGGATAGAAAGGATGCAAGACCATGGTAGATATATATATATATATATATATATATATATATATATATTTATTTA
>NW_020837945.1:15415053-15482930 GCF_003676395.1 Aethalodelphis obliquidens
TATATATATTTTTTTTTTTTTTTAAAGGGAAACCACTGAAGCGTTTTGAGCAGAGGAGAGACATGACCTGCTCATATGTCATAAAAGCCACTCTCTTTCCTTTGTGTAGAATGTAATGTAAAGGAACAAGAGGGAAACTAGGAGACCAGTTAGAAAGCATCTCAGTGCTCAGTGGCTCAGTGGAGAGATGGGAATGGCTCAGGTGAGACTGTTGACATCAGGTAAGAAGACCACTCAATCAGATTAAAGCTACTTTTTGTCGGAGAACTAACAGGTATTGCTGGTGGATTGGATATGAGAAATGAAGTAAAAGGAGAAAAGAAGGATGGTTCTAAGGATTTTGCCTCCAGCAAATGGGATAATTTACTGAGGTGGAAATGACTGGAAGGGGAGCAGGATTCTGGTCATAAAAGAATATGTATTCAAAAGTCTACCTTGGTTATGTTAAGTTTGAGATGATGATTAGATATCCAAGTGGAGAGATCAGGAGGGCAGCTGGAGTCTAGAGTCCAGATGTTCTACCATTCCAGTAATCTATTGCTATGTAACCACCCTCAAACCTTCGTGGCATAACTATCATTTTTCTTTATGCTCATGGAATCTGTGAGTCATGGACCAAGATGGCTTGTCTCTATTCCTTGATATCTGAGACCTCAGCTGGGGAGACTCAGACAGCTGGACATGGCTTGAATGACTGGGGATTAGGATCATCTGGACGCTTCTTTACTCACATATCTGGCACTGAGCCTGGGATGACTTGAGGGCTGGGCTCAGCTGGTACTGTCAATGGACATGCCTACACAGGGCCTTTCCGTGTGACTTGGGCCTCCAAAAGCAAGTATCCTGGTAAAAAACAAACAAGCAAAAAACCAAAAACAAACAAACAAACAAACATCCACAAGACCTTTTGAGAGCAAGGTTCAGAAATCTCAGAGAAAGAGTTCTACAGTGTTGTTCTATTGGTGATGAATGCAGTCACAAGTCCACCCAGATTCAAGAAGAGAGGACATAACATAGATCACACTTTTCAATGGAGGAGTGTCAAAGAATCTGTGGCCATCCGCAGGATACTCTCAGAGTCCCTGTTCGATGGTGGAGACCTTGAAGAATAGGGAAGAACAGATAATTGTAGAGTGAATCTGAGAAACCAGTTTCACGAGAGGGAGACGGAGAGAAAAGTCAGACCACAAGGGCTTCCCTGGTGGCGCAGTGGTTAAGAATCCGCCTGCCAATGCAAGGGACACGGGTTCAAGCCCTGGTCTGTGAAGATCCCACATGCCTTGGAGCAACCAAGCCCATGTGCCACAACTACTGATACTGCACTCCAGAGCCCGCAAGCCACAACTACTGAGCCCGTGTGCCACAACTACTGAAGCCCGCGCGCCTAGAGTCCGTGCTCCGCAACAAGAGAAGCCACCACAATGAGAAGCCCTCACACCGCAAGGAAGAGGAGCCACCACTCACCACAACTAGAGAAAGCCCGCGCGCAGCAAAGACCCAACACAGCCAAAAATAAATAAATTAAAAAAAAAAAAAAAGTCAGACCACAAGACTATAATTAGGGAAGAGAGAAAAAAATCTGCACATTTAACCAGCAAATGCCTCTGTGCAACAGTATATACTGGACCTTGAAATAGAAACTGAACCTTTCAGTTATATATTGTACATACCTACTGTATTAAATGGGCCAAATCCCATAATGGTTTGGTTTTTCTTCCATTGCTTCTGATATTCTCTGATGTCTCTTCCCTACCCTCTGGTGGTAGCTCGGGCAAATCTCAAAACTTTACCATTGTTTGTGACTAAAAGAATAGTTTTATTTTCAGGTGTTCAAAAACCAAGAACAGAATCTGTTCAAAATATGTACTGTATTTTGAAAATCGCATAGCTGCACACAAAAATCCAGCAGTCTGGCTTCTTTTGAAAACCTGAAGATCTGGTAACACCGGACCTGCACTGCAACAAATGGTAGAAGCTGAGTAGCACCTGTCCCTTTTTGGACAAGGTGAGTGCCTCTGGCCCACAGCCCTGCTCGTCCTGTTTGTGAATTGCATTAACCTCACCTGCTTGGTCTCCTGGCTCTGGGACCCGCCCCAGGGACTGGTCATGTGGTCTGCTCTTTCACTCCCTGGCTCTGCTTCCTCCTCACTGGCCCCTAATTTAATTTTCTCTTTACTGTTGATCCCTTTCGAGGCAGGCAACCAGATGTCAGCCTTCCCTTGGGAGGCATCTCTGTGGTCTCCTCAGAGATCTTCCACAGCGACATGCCTGAGGCACATTCCAACTGACATCTGACTCCACCCAGACACTTGCCTTCGCCATACAAACAAAGACTTTGTCCCTTGTTATGAAGGCAGGTCCTTACATGGCTTTAGCCTACCTACGCACTGTGACACATACTCGGCACCAAGGTGGGCTCCTCTGCTTGTGGTGGCCACAAGCAGCGGGGCAGGCTGTTCTGCTCTCTCTCCCCAACCCATTCTCACAGGCAACGCAGCCAGCCTCCCCATGATTAGACCTCTCCACTGAGGCGCAGTTACCTCTGCGTTCACACAGAACCCCTCAAATTCTTAAGAACACAAACCAGGTTCACCCAAGAACCCTTTCCTACTTGCCTCTGAGAGCAGCCAAGGGGGGGTCACACAAGTTTCTGCAGCTCAGATACATCTAGCCGGGAGTGGATGTCAGACTCCCCTTCCACCAGACACCATATCTCTGTGTGAGGTTCTCCCGGCAGCCCTTCACTTGACTTGTAGGATCAGAAGCTCCCCTTCTACACTCCACAGCACTCTCTGATGAATTCGCTGGAAAGAATCTAGTCTCTCAATGAACCCTGAGGCTTCTCTTATCCAGGCTGGAGACCAGAGATTGTCTGGCCAAAAGCCTCATTTGGCTTCCACTAGTAAGCCCTGCACAAATGTGTCTATGTTAATATCTCTCTTTCATATGTGGGAGCACTTGTCTCCCATTGCCCTCAGCTATGAGGCTTGAGCTGAAATTCTAAGACAGCAGAGTCCCATGACACTCCTGTTATATATAAAACTGTATTTTCTTTGATTTATCAACGTTAGATAGTCTATTTAGCACTATGCCATAGAGCTTTCTACAATGATAGAAATGTTCCACGTCTGTACTGTGCAAAATGTCAGCCACCAGCCACATGTGACTATTGAGAATTTGAAATGTGACTAGTGAGACTGAGAAATTGAATTTTTAATACTATTTAATTTGAATTAATGTAAGTTAAAATAGCCTCTTGTGGCTAGCAGGTACCGTATTGGAGGGCACCAGTCTATATAATAAGACTAAAACTTATCACATGCTAGCTATGTACTAACTGGTCTTCTGAAAGGAATTATTCCATACATTGTTTCATTGGATTTTTACTATAGCCATACTAGATTGGTATTTTCTCTAATTTTTCTTTATAACTTAAGCCAAAAATAATCTTCAATGTATAACCAACTAAAACTCACTTAATGCCCTTCAGTTCTTTTTTCAAATGTCATCTTCTCGGGTAACTTTCCGTTGTCAACCTGTGCAAATCTGCCACCCTGCTCTTCCTTCTGTGCTTATTTTTCTCATGCCCCTTTTCATCATCTAATACACTCTGTGCTTTATAATTCTGTTTATTGTCCATCTATCTGGACTAGAATGTAAACTCAGTGAGGACAGAGGTTTTCATCTCTTTCTCTAATGGATCCCTGGAGCCCAGAACAGTGTTTAGTCGTTCCTCCCGGAGCTTTCTAGGTTTTTCTCGGGTGAATGAATGAGCTGCCTTCTAGACGAGACACATCCCGCTCCACGAAATGCCCTCTGTTCTGCTGAGCCCTTGTGTGGCTTTGTAAGTGGAGATGGTCCAAAGCCATCCTCAGAGGCTGAGACTGGAGAGAGCTGAATGGGGGCTCCCCAGGGCAATCAGGAGGAGAAGGAAAGAGAGGGGAGCCAGGGGTGGCATGAGGCTGAGACCCAACATGAGGCTGGGCAGGCTGTGAAAATCCCCCAGTGGTGGGGAAGACCTCAAGACAGAGCTATCTCACAGCGTTCACACTGAAGCTGTCTGTATTGCTGTGAAATAAATGTATTTCCCAAATTTTCAATAAAGCCTACTCTACCCATACAAGTCTAGAGCTAGAGGTAATTTTTTTATTGAAGTATAGTTGGTGTGCAATACTATATGCTACAGGTGTACAACAGATTCACAATTTTTAAAGGTTATACTGCATTTACAGTTGTTATAAAATATTGGCTATAGTCCCTGTATTGTACAATATATCCTTGTCTTTTATTTGATACATAATAGTTTGTACCTCTTAATCGCCTAGCCAAGAGGTATTTTCTTTGTTTGTTTGCTTACTTTACTTACCTGCTTCCTTATTCATTTGGGTGAAATTAAAGGAAGTTATTGAGTTTAATGGTTCCATCAACGACGTGTAAAATGCAGCACAAGAAAAGATAAGCTGAACTATTTGGATGGAAGCAGGTGCCTAAGACAGGGTGACCATGAGACTCTAAGCCAATTCAACCACAAATACCCACGCTCACTCTCCAGAAATCCACCCCTCCTTCCCAATTTAAGGAGAGCATTTAATAAATATGTGTTGAATAGCTGATTAGGACTTCCATAGGGTGTGAATGAGTTGGAGTCAATCTGACTTTGATCTCAAGGGCCAGAAGACGCACAGATAAGGAAACTATGGGAGAAATTAAGCGCAATTTCCTATGGCTGTTCAGTGATGAAGTGTCAAAACCAGGCTTCAAAACTATGTGTCTTAACTCCAGGTCCATAATCTTTCTATTCGTCCCCATTGTCATCTTTCTGAAAAGGCTTGGATCTGTGCCTGAGTCATTGCCTAAACTTGTGCAATTCCTTAAGTGCATACTTCATTTTTTAGCCTATTTAAAGTATGTTTGCAGCTGTCGGCTTTCCCAGACCCTAGTGAACACAAGGCCAGTCTATGAAGTGCTTGGAGTAGCCAAATTCTCTTGCTTATCTTAGCAGCTTGATCTCCTTAACTTATATGTGCTCCACTACTCATTCTTGTAAGTTTCAAACCCCATCCTTGATTCCACAAGGAGCTTCCCTCCCAGAGGCTACTCATTTATCTGGTTGGCCGAAACAGGGATGTCTGAGCAGATACCCAGATTTCTAGGAATGGTATGGAAGACTTCTTGGCCAGTTAAATTTTTCACAATTTCCCACAACAGACACCTCAAATATCAGGTGTTGAGCACAGTAGGTGAGGTCTTCTAAAAACACAGATAAAAATCTCTGACAAGCCCAAAACATGGTGTTTAAAAAGTTATTTTTTTTAGAAAAATTTATTTTAAAGGTACTAGTAGTGGCCCTGTTCATTTAAGGTTATCATTTAAATCAAAGCAAGCAAAACAGAGTACACTTATTTCACAGAGGAAAATTCTTTGAAATTAATAGTCCAAAGCAAAAAGACTCTAAGTTTCTGAGATGGATCAAAGAGGTCATTGCTTTAGGAAGATTAAATTATAGTGGATATTTCCATATTTAATAGTGCTCTGGGTATTATTCACAGGATTTCCTTGCAAGAGATTAATACCACACCAGAAACCTGCTTAACAAGACAGTATCTAGAAAATTATTTAGGTCTAGTCCCCTGAAAGAAGGAAATTAACTGTTTAGAAAACAGCTGGCTTTCTGGACAGTGAGTAAATGTAAACTAAGCGGGGAGAAGGAAAACAGTGTCTGCTGGAAAGACAGTTATTTTTAAATGAAAAAGAAATATGCGATCATCAATATTTAAAATGTTTTCCATTCTCTTTTCTTTTAAACTTCTAGAATTGTGCAAATAACAGAGGTGAAGGAGAGGAAAAAGAAGTGTTCGGGCTTAAGTACAAGGTAATACTTTGTTTTTATTTTTTAATTTTTTAACATCTTTATTGGAGTATAATTGCTTTACAATGTTGTTAGTTTCTGCTGTATAACAAAGTGAATCATCTATACATATACATATATCCCCATATAATACTTTGTTTTTAAACCTGAACCTATGTTCCCACTAGGGGCGGAGTGGGAGGCTGGGAGGCTGGGAGGGTGCGTTCATGACCTTCATCACAGCCTGCTTCTCTTTTGGATACCTTGCTGTTTCTCTCCTTGTAAGCTTTCCAAAGCCCAGACTCACTGCCTCCATGTAACTCCTCTCCACATTTTCCCCTTAACCTCCTACGCTCTGGCTTCTGGGAGATCCTCCCTTAACCTCTTTACTCACTCTGTCCCTGGAGAGGTGGGAGCTGATTGATGAATTTGGGAAAAAATAACTGGCTGTTCTCCACTCGGCATGGCCCTTCACCCTCTTGGGATACACCTGTAGCACCACTTGTACTCATCCCTGCCACCATGCTGATAAGAGTAGAGGCAGTATAGGTGATGTGGTGCTGCTTAGAGGAAAATCTCTCTTCACGGAAACCAGGAGTAGGGAAACGCTAATTCCCTCCAACAGGAAACAAACTGATAACATAAACGTGCCTCACTCTGGAGTTCACATCAGGCTCTCTAAGCTACTCCTTCGACTACTCTTTACTGAGGTTTTATATTAGTTTTCCACCCACCATTCCTTCATTTTATTTCTCTAATTGCTCATAACCCAGGAAGGGAATATGAAATGTTTCTCTGGAAACCCAGAGGAGCAGGGCAGGGGGTTGGAGGGGGGGCAGTGTTTAGAGATACTGAGAAATCAAAACCATAAGAACAGAATTTGGTAATGAAGCATACATGTGATCTGGAACTTCGTGGCCCCATGGTACACACTGGAAGCCAGGGAATTTTAACTTTGGTGTTGCCTGGAGGCTTGGACTAGGACCAGTGGGTTTTCACAGTAGCACGGGTGGCCTAGGTGAGAGGTATTAAACCAGCCCGTGAGCCTTTTGAACCTGGAGGGTCATTGTGGCTTACGGTATTTTATTCATAAAACGTGACTTTCTGTGGGGTCCCAACTGCCCTTCTTGGGCTTTTGAAAAGGCTGAGTGGGCATCTTTAAGCCACAGGCGCTAAGGCCTCAGCAGAGGTGTGGGTTGCCCCTCACAGGGTCAACGTCATTCCTTCAGGGACTCAGAAGTAATGGCTCCATGCCAAGAGCCTAAAGTGACTCAGTTATTAAGGATACACACATTATCACAGTACTTGTGCCACCTGGTTTGAAAACAAGCTAACATCCAACCATCAGAGCAGTTATCCCAGGAAAAGTCACATGCCCAGAACACAGAACCCAGTGTACCCAAAGGCCGTGGTAGATGCTCAGTGGCCCGCAGAGATTCCTTGCGTCAGTTTTCCCAATTCCAGTCAATGCCCACTTGCCAGAATCCCCTGCCTATGACCTTAAAGTCAGTTGGCAGAAACACCCTGGCACACACACTCCGGTGGACTGCAAGAGGCCTTGGAAAATGGGCGCAATGTGGCATAAATTAACTTGCAGGCGGCAGGCCTGTGGGTTCCTCTCCAAACAGCTGCAGCACTGCAGCCTTACAAGCAAAAGCCCAGCAGCAGCCAGCCTTCAGCCCAGGCAGGTAGCCTCAAGGCACCACTGCTGAGTTTCCAGGGAAAAGGACTCCACAGCGCTCTTAGGCATAACTGGGAAGAATATGTGTTGCTTTCCTGCTTTTTTCAAGGCATCTGGGTCCCAATGCCCTAGAGAGTACTGGTAAGGTTCTAGCTTTTAACTGGTAGTGCCAGGCCAGTGTCACCCACACTGCACTTACTGCCCCAAATTCCATTCTACATGCAGGCCCAAGGAGGAAATGCAGAGGGACCAGCTTTGGATCCACGTGGCTTGTCTTTAGTTGCCTCTGGATTGCTTAAGTCCACGTAAAGGAAAAAATATCCCTGGGAGGCAGCTTTCTTAGGTCTAAACATTGCTTTGCAAGGGGCAGCCTGCACATCACTGAGGCTCAGGCCTTAAAATGCTTGTTCACACAGGAGTACGGCCCCGGAGCCCCTAGAGGGAGCCCTCACTCAATCCGTCCTGGGTGCCAGAAATACCACTGGAAGGGGAAATGTAGATGAAGGCATTATGCAATGGTGAAGTCTCTCCCCCAGAAACGATCAATGCATAAGGCCAAAATTAAGCCTCCACACAGGATGCAATATCACCCCCAGATGAGACTCACAATTATGGGATCAGAAGACCCTGATCTGGATGCAGATAGCTCTGGGCAGCTGCTCGAAGCTTGATTACAAGGGCCTGGATAGAAGTTGAATGTAACATGGTAGAACTGACTCCACAGATAAATTTTTTAAAACTGAGGACTGAAAGAGATACTACCCCTTACAAAACCCTACAGCTCTAGCCAAAGACTAAAATTAAATCAGAAGCAAGGCTAAAATCTGTGCTTCCTTGAACACCCGACTGCTGGGAACTTTCTTTTCAGGCATGATAATCAACTAATGAAAGACTCTCTCATACAAATGCCAGAGTCATACTGTTTATTGATCAAAAGACCAAAATTAGTAAACTCATATGAGAGATGAAAAACTGGAAATGGAATGTACAACTCTAGTCAATCAGAAGCAATTTCAGAGAATTTTATTGAACTGTCATTTTATTACCAACATCTAACATTTCTAGCTTTGCTACATTTGGATAAGCACATTAGGAAGAAAATGTAAATTAAATACTATGAAAGTTCACTTTTAATGAAACATGATCTTAACAGATATGGATATATTAACTTAGTGGTTTCATTGCTTGTTAGAAAATTATATTATGAAAGATACAAAAAAAAATCAATAGCCGTTATTATTTCTGTTTATTTTACAATCAGTATGCCATCTTTGCCATTACGGCTTTAAAATTTCATTCTGCCCAACAAGTTTCAAAGAATAGTTTATTACATGCCTTAATAAAACAGTTAAAATATTTACAAATTCAAAATAGATGTTCCATAACTGAAAAAAGTTCACCTGAGAATTCATTATAACATTGCCATTTTTTAATTCTTTTTCCAAGTTGTTAATGTGGCTGAGTGTCCACATGCAACCTGTATCGTCTACTGCACCAAATATATTTGATTCCTTATTTTAAATTAGTTAAGCATTAAGCTATAGTAAATTATGTTATAAAATGTACAGATGGAGAACTTAGATTTATATCCATATTTGTCTTGAATATAACAATTTAACGACAGATTATTTGCTATAGCTGCAGGATTCAAATAATGAAAAAAACTTTAAGGTATGGTTATTTTATCAAGTTAGACCTAACAGCTTTTGAAAAATCATCAAGCAGTGAGAAGGCTAACTCATAAAATAAGGAACAATGATCATGTAAATATGCAATATACAAACTGAAAAACACTTCGCCAAAATTCTGCATGAAGGAAAAGATATACACTGTATACACATAATCCTGTCATTTGTCTTCGGCAGCCTCAAAAAAAAAATGAACTTAAAACAAATTTTCTTAGAAAAAACTTCTTTAGAAGTTAATGTTAAAATAGGCATAAATGCGTAATGCTATGCAATATATAAAAACTTCCCCACTTTATGGCCAAAAGACAAAGATAAAAAATTTTTTTATCTATCTGTCCCTCTGGATTACAACTTGAAAATGATATAGGTATGAGGTAGTGTAGTTACTTGTATTACATGCTGGCTATTAAAAGTAATGCTATATTTTACAAAACATTACACTTGGCCAATAATCAGAATATCATTAAAATAAACCCTTAATGCTAAACTTTATATGTAGAGAGAAATTTAAACCAAGTGCCTTAAAGATCGTATTTAAACTCTGGAGACAACTAGGTTTATAAAATAGAAAGTAATCTTTCAAAGCAGTTATTTACAGTAGCAATTAAAGCAAAAGATTGACATTTGCACATACACAAACTGATGTGACAAACAGTTGAGTGTACACTGAGGTAGGAAATCAAGGAGTCCATTGGCTTGTATAAGATTTTGCATTTTGTAAACCAGAAAAGGTTTTATATTATATTTTGAAGTTAAAATTTAAAATTACAAGTATCAAAGAAATAGCTACATGGGGGTATATATATATATATATATACACACACAAACACGTACACATATCATTCTTTTGTAGTACGGGATGCATTACCATTGAATTATCATTCTCCCTGACAAATTCTTGAGTGTACTTATAAAAGCCTCTAGAAAATAAACAAGCCCAACCAGTTTTCTCTTACAACAACTAAGCTGATAACAGAGATAACATACAAACCACTGAAGGTACTAGCAGTATCTTCCCAACGCCACCCGCCCCCATGAAAAAGGGTAACATTTGACAAATTGCTCTGAAATATGAAGTCTGGTCCCCACATCCCCTCACAGCAGAGGCCTACTGGTTTGAGACCCATTCCTACACAGCAGATGACGGTCTCCCACATCAGCTACACAAGCCCTTCACTAGACTCAGGATGCAATCTACAAAAGTCTCCTCTCAGGTGTCTCATCTTGGTGAAATGAAGTACTTTCTAATCCAAACACTAAAAATCACTCTCTGTACCCTTTCAAACTGGATTCTGCAAATGTTTCTGTGCATGTGAATATGAAATTTTGTTTTCGTCATTGAGAGGTCCATAGCTTTCGTTTGACTCCCAACCAAGCCTATAACAGCAGCAGAATGGCTAAGAACCACGGTAAAATGTTATGGGGTAGGGGCTCAGATTATCAAAACACTATTGTAAAACAGGATTGAATAAACACAAAGACTGATTTTAAAATGCCCAAGTCCAAAATGATTTGTGCGCCCTTATATACTTGATTTGGGGAAGAGAACAAGATTAAATCTGGCTTCCAAATTCAAACCCACAATGGAACAAGATCAAGTTTCATCCTATTTCACAAACCTGCATGGTTGCTGTAGATACATTTTTATCTATCATAATGCTTTTACAAAGAAACCATAGGACTTCAAAAAATAGGATGGAAAATGAACTGCCACTCCTGATCAATGTAGGCAATCTTCTTACCCCACGATATCTGGTTTCCTTGCATGGGTGACTTATGGTGGCAAGGCCGACAGCCTTGTATCTGGGGAGCTAGCTCTCCAAGATTCTAGGGAGGCTAAGACAATGCTCCCAACACATGAGCTCATGCCACTGTATCCTGAGTCTTATTTCTTCTTCCAAAGTGACAAGAATGTCAGGAAACAGAAAGATCATGATGGACTCAGATGTGGAAGAGACTGAAGAGAAAAGAGGGAAATGACACTTATCTACCGCTGACGCAGCCAGAACTCCTTGAGAGCCGACACTGAGGAGGAGCAGAAGCCTCTGCCTTAGCCCACCGTTTGCCCGTTTCCTAACCATTCCCAGCGTAGCTCAGGACTCACAGTGCAGGCCAACCAATCTCTGGTTTTAACAGGAGTTGAAGAGCAAAGTGCTGGGATTCAGGCAAGAAGATTACGTCATGTTTTCACACTGCGGTTCTACACCAATATTCCCAAGGAGCTGACACCCTACTTCTCAGTAGAACTGAACCCTATCAGCGTTACTTGGGGAGACATTTTCTTTTAAACCAGTATGTTGTAAGAAGGTCAGATTATTAAACTTTTGCAGGCTACTTCTTGATAGTAAGAACTATCTGCTGACGTTTCAAGGTGTTTAAATGTTGTCTGATACGCTACAGTTTTCATTTTCTTATTTATTTTTAATACTGGGAAGAGTCATTACTAATAGTTATTATTCTTTAAAACATGTGAGTTTTCAAAGCCTTACTATATTTCCACATATGATTTTTCGGTATCCAGGAGGCAAGTCATTTCTGCATCTCCTGCGGAAATCAAGGAAAAGTCAAGGGTTGACTTCAGAGTAATTCCCTTAACGGCAAACTACAAGGGGAGAAAAACGATATTGTTAAGAGACAGATGGCTATGGCTATGTCAGGCTTTCAAGACAATGTCAAAATTTCAGTAGAAAATGAGACGGTCTGAAGGAAGTGGAAGCAAGTTTACTCATCAGTAGTACATTTGTCGGTCATCTGCTGACAGAAATCGGAGATGCCACCACTCTGGCGACACTGCTCCCCGGGCCCGGCCTGCTCCGAGGGGGCGCTGGCAGCTGCCCGGGACTCCGGGCCCCAGGCACCACCCGCCTCACCACCCTTGGCACTGGGATAGCGAGGGCTCTGCTCCCCAGCAGGCGGCCCAGCTGCAGGCCCTTCAGGCAAACTCAAAATCGACGGTAACGTGAGCTCACCATCAGGAGTACTCTTTCCTTTCTCAGAAATTAAAAAGGAAAGTGGGCAATCGGAGGCCGAGTACTTGGCGAGTATCTGTATTTGTTCTTGACTTAGAGCTGCTTCTTTACAGACTTGCTGGCAAAGTCCAGTTAGGTTCTGCTTTGTCTCGCCCAGAGTGGACAAAATATGATCCCTTTCCTTCAACAAGCTCTCCTTTTCGTTTTGCTGTGAGGGTGAGAAAGAGAATACAGTGAATTGTGTTTATGAGCTCAACCAACATTCCTAAGGTGAGCAAACATTGATATCCACAGTGTCTTCTCATTATATAAGGTCATGTGGAATTTTTCCTGTCAATTCAATTCAAAAATATATTTAATACCTCAGGTCCACAAGCCCCCATCCAAAACTCTTAGGCCTACATGTATCTTGGGATTCAGAATTTTTCAGATTTTAGAAAGAAAATACAGATGCACACATAATTCCTCTAGCAGGGTCTGAGGTAGCACCCCACTATCAAATGTCTTCACATTTCTAAATAAAACACATGAAAGTATCCATGCACAAAGTAGGTTAAATAAAGACTCTACATACCCTGTCAGCTTGTGTCAGTTCTTTGGCCAAAATAGTTTGTGACAAACTTACATGATTTTCAGAGCTTTTTGGATTTGTGGATTGCAAGTAAATGAGTGTGAACTTTTTGGATGGAATGCAACCAAAAAAAGTACAAACACAGTGATCATAACTCCTGCAAGATTCTAGTAATGACTGACATTAGTTGGGCATTTACTTTGTGCCAGATATTGTGCTGAATGTTTTGAAATACGTAACCTCAGCTACGTAATCCTCACAATGACTCTGTTGATTTCAGTAATACCAAACCTATTTTATAGATGGGATTCAGAGTTTAATATGCCCAGAGTCAGAAAGCTAGTGGGTGAGTTACTAAAGTGTGAAGAAGGGAGAAGGGGAGGGGACTTGTGTTTGTTAATTATTATTACTACTGGTGCTGTTGTTATTTTCATTTAAATGTTTATCCCTACAGGAAAGTCAACCATGGAATTTTGTTCAAGTTTTCCTGGTTCCGGTCTTTCACTGGTTGCTGCTGATGGTATGTCTTTTTTCTATCATTGCCCCACCTCATCCTTCCTACTCTACCACTGCATTGCTCCTAATCTAGTATGAGCTAGAAAACCAAATAATCAAGCTGTTTATAAGGTAAGAGTAAATAAATATCGATAGAGAGTCAAAGATTTCTCTTGTGAAATTTATGACAACTCTCTTGGCCTTCTGCTCATTGGCAGCTTCAAGAGAGCTGAGCTGTTAAATGTTGCCAGCTAACATTTAGACAGGTTATTTCATAGTAATCATCTACAGTGGTCAACCTTTAAATAGATGCTTTTATGGGACAAAAATAGCTAAAAGGTTAGAAAGAAATCTGCTTTGCACAAACGTACTGTTGCGGTTTTAGGTAAAAGTTTTTCTACAAAACTGTGACTCCAACTATTGGTAGTTAGTTTTTAAATATTTCAAGGCCATCTAATATTTTGAGAAAATCTGCAATGAATACAAAACACTAAATTTTTATACTGCAAGGTATTCTCCAATTTGTTGTGGTTTGAAAAAATAGGTATACGCCAAGAAAAGATATATATATATAAAATAAATAAAAGCAAGATCAATGTTCAGGAAGTACATTTTTTTCTTACAGAAGGTTTGTCAGTTGTAGCCTTGTGATAAAATGAGTCTGCTGGTACCTACAGGGAGAGAACAGTGCCTACCACCTGACCAGAGAAAGAACACATTTAAAGCAATCAGCACCCACTTCTCTTTATGGCCCTTCAGAAGCCAATCCAAATGAGTATGGAAACAAAGCTTCCAGAAGAAAATGAGAAACCTTTTTCCTTAGTCATAATAATATCAGCCACCGACTCCTCTATCAAAGTTAAGATAAATCTCCGTTCTAAATAGCAGCAGACAAAATTTCAACTGTTGGCTGGTTTTTAAAATTAAATATGGTTAAGGAAAATAATGAATATTTGACCTTCCTCCCAGAAATCAGAACTACTACTTGAC
Organism: Aethalodelphis obliquidens; assembly: GCF_003676395.1. Classification (NCBI taxonomy): domain Eukaryota; kingdom Metazoa; phylum Chordata; class Mammalia; order Artiodactyla; family Delphinidae; genus Aethalodelphis; species Aethalodelphis obliquidens. Next base: position 15,429,296 of record NW_020837945.1, read on the forward strand.
CTACAGATACTATGAAGATGACAAATATTTTATAACTTCCATATCTTTTGATAAATATCAATACAACCTTAAATATTCTCACTATTATCTCACTAAATAAAGGATGACAGGACTATAAGTATGTCCCATACAAGATGGCTTGCTTCTTTACAACAATTAAAACCAATAGGTACAACCCTGGAACTCTACCATGATTATTTCTAGAAATTAAATGTTCCCTTTCTGTTCCTCCATACTTTAAGCTAACTCCTACATGGGTAAGTTTCCAGGAAATTAGCTGATTTTTCCATTTCACTCTCATTTTAAAACACAAATTTACTTCAATAGCACTCAGTTTAACTAAAGCAATTCAACTTAAGAACTTCATGATATCATTATTAAAGATACCTCCCAAACATACTACCAGTATCCTGCTACCATTTCTACAATATACTTTAATTTTCTTATAATGCAACTCTATAAATCCTAAGTGTGAAGTGCTATGGCTTTAATCACAGATCTAGTTTTAAAAAATGAATCCTGGTATTATTCTGAATTTTATGGGAAGAAAACAAATTTACATCCAAATCCACATTTTCAACAGCTAGTGTACAATATTCATTCAATGTAAGAAGTTTAAAAAAAATAAAAATATAACTCACCCAGTAAAGATGAGGAGTGGAAGAATTTGGCACCAAAAGAGCCAGGTGACAGTGACAATTAACTTTATTTTATTTATTTATTTATTTATTTTGCGGTACACGGGCCTCTCACTGTTGTGGTCTCTCCCGTTGTGGAGCACAGGCTCCGGACACGCAGGCTCAGGGGCCATGGCTCACAGGCCCAGCTGCTCCACGGCATGTGGGATCTTCCCGGACCGGGGCATGAACCCGTGTCCCCTGCATCGGCAGGCGGACTCTCAACCACCGCACCACCAGGGAAGCCCGACAATTTACTTTAGATTCAAGGGTACTCACTGCTAGAAAATGGTGACTAATGGTCCCTTATGATGCAAAACCTCTGAATAGACAGTTCCTAGAAATATAAAAATGAGCCTTAAAAATATGAATACAAGTGCTCAGTTTCACTCATAAGAGACAGAAAAATAAAAGCTACCGTGAGATATCAATTCTCACAATTAGATTGGGGAAAAAAACAAAAGCTGACAACAAACTCTGCTGAGGTTGTGGGCAGACAGACACACACATTACTGCTGGTGGGAAAGCAAAATGCCATAAACCACTACTGAAGGGAATTCAATAATATCTAACAAAATTACATATGTATTTACTCTTGATCCAACAATCCTACTTCTAGGAATCTATCCTGAAGACACATCTTCTCAAACATTAGAGAAAACAATGTTCAAAGTTCTTAACTATGGCATCCCAAATGTCCACTAATAAGAAACTGGTTTGGATTAACTGTGTATGCTACAGACAGCCACAACTGAGTACTATGGAGCTTTAAAGCAAAATGACAACCACTGTGAACTAAGGAAAACATTTCCTGGAAATCACTTCTTGAGCAAAAACAGTAGAATACAGAATGGTATATACAGAATACTGCTCTGTAGCAGAAAGGGTAATAAAAACACATACAAAACATGAACCTGTTTTTAGAAAAGAAACACAACGAAAAATATTTAGAGATTAATGGTAATAGTTACCTACAGGAAATAGCTATGAATAGGGTATAGGGAGAAAATGGGATCAAGACTTTGGAGTAGCTTTTTTAAAACATAGTTTTAACTTTCAAACCATACAGATGTTTTTACATATTCAAAAATTAAACTTAAAAAATTTGAAGAGTAAATCCCAGAAACAGAAATAAAAACAAATTAAATTAATTGTATATAAAATTGCTAACATAAAGAACTACTCTGAATAATTTTTAAATTTTAAACTTCAGTACTATGGTATATATTTAAGGGCAAAAAAAAGCAAAGAAATTTTAAATTTTACTTAATCTCTTTTATTATTGATAGTAATATTGACATTATAATTTTATGACATATATTTCATATGTATGTATTTATCAAATAGTAAATATAATTGGAAGCCACGATTTTCCCTATAATGAAAAAAGATAAAATATAAATACAGCGACTGCCCTGGTGGTGCGGTGGTTAAGAATCCACCTGCCAATGCAGGGGACACGGGTTCGAGCCCTGGTCCATGAGGGTCCCACATGGTGCGGAGCAATTAAGCCCGTGTGCCACAACTACTGAGCCTGCGCTCTAGAGCCCGCAAGCCACAACTACTGAGCTCGCGTGCCACAACTACTGAAGCCCGCATGCCTAGAGCCCGTGCTCCACAACAAGAGAAGCCACTGAAATAAGAAGCCCGTGCACTGCAGCTAGAGAAAGGCCGCGTGCGGCAATGAAGACCCAACGCAGCCAAAAATAAATAAATAAATAGGGCTTCCCTGGTGACGCAGTGGTTGAGAATCTGCCTGCTAATGCAGGGGACACGGATTCGAGCTGTGGTCTGGGAGGATCCCACATGCCGCGGGAGCAACTAGGCCCGTGAGCCACAACTACTGAGCCTGCGCGTCTGGAGCCTGTGCTCCACAACAAGAGAGGCCACGATAGTGAGAGGCCCGCGCACCGTGATGAAGAGTGGCCCCCGCTTGCCACAACTAGAGAAAGCCCTCGCACAGAAACGAAGACCCAACACAGTAAAAATAAATTTAAAAAATAATAATAAATTTATTTCTTTTAAAAAATATATATATAATCGAAGCAAAAAGACAAAAGTTCTGAACTACTAAATTTTGACTAGAAATATCTGCATGAACTCATGATTTCTAACATACCTTTATTTATTGAAGGATAATATACATCCTGAATGCACTCATGATTTTACACACACACACACACACACACACACACACACACACACACACACACACATTTCCCAGAAGAAGCAACACTCCAGCAGCAAGCATGCTTTCTACAATCTAATACCTGCTATAAGAAACCAGGGATTTTTAGAGAAAGGGGTGATGCCCAAATCTTCGAACAAGAGAGGTATAAGGTGAGCCTATGACATGCTGTTCTAAATGGCACAGAAGCACTAATGGGGTCATGTCAAAAGCACACAGCACCTGGCAGAGGAGGGTGGCTCTCCCCACGCAAGTCTGAAAAAATGTCAACATCAAGAAGACCAATGACTACTATGGGTTCTAAGAAATTAAATTAGAAAAAAAATAATCCATGAGTCTACAGTGATACTAAAGAGTTGTGGGGGGAGGGAGGGAAACAGGAGGGAAGGAAAGTTCTTTTTATAGAGGAATACCAATAAATGTAAGTGCAATGACAGAATTAGAAAAATCATGATTTTGCAACCCCCATTGCAAAGGCCATCAAAGTATGCTTAAAACCAAAGGACATAGGAGTGTTGGGGAACTGGATATTCGTAAAGTGCCTAATAAACACTCCACAGATTACTAAACAATTACAAAGGCAAAAAAAAAATTTTGGAAATGATCTGGCAATTCCCATGCACTCAGGTGGGACACCCTGACATTGTGCCTCCCCAACTGACGCAGAATGAAGGACACAAGGATGAACGTTTAATCTCAACCTAAGAACTCACACTTCCACAGTTTACGTGAAATACAAGGAGTGAAGGAAGGTGTTAAATAAAACCAAGGGGAAACAATCAGACTTTAAGAGTAGACATTTTATGAGAACACTGGCCTAGACTCTTCAAAAAGTTACTGTCATTAAAAAAATAAAGGAGGGGGCGAGAAGGAGTATTTGTTCTAGATGAAGAGACTAAAAAGACAGAACCAAACGCATCATGTGAGGATAGGATCCTAGTTTGAAAAGGAAAAAAAAGCATATAGATGAAATACGTTTGGGGAACAATTAGGGTAATCTGAATAGGAACTATATATATTGTTTAAGATTTATTAATTTTCTCAGGTGTGACAAAGATATTGGTAAATATATGTGATAAAGATATATAAAAATGTCTATTTCTAGAAGATTCATGTTTAAGCATTTACGGGTGAAATGTCATAATGTGGTAGGTTTCAAATGATTCCGAAAATAAAAGTAGAGCAATAGAGACAGAAAGGCACTGAGACCAAGATAACACAACTGCAGTTAGAAAGAGTCCAAAACTGACTAAGAGGGACAGAGAGAGAGAAAGACCTATAGACCAACCAAGTGGAGCAGGGGAACACACACCTGGCCAGAGAGACAGAGACTAAGACCCACAGAAACAAGGAGACAGCAAAGGTGGCAAAATGTCAATAACTGTTGAATCTACCCAGGGAGTACACGGTTGCTTACTGTACCATTCATTTAACTTTTCTGAAAGCTTGAAATTTTTAGAATGGGGAGGAGGAAAATGAATCTCAAGAAAAAAATGAAAACACATAAACCTGGCTCCCTATGACACTACAAGCATTTTACTGACAAGGACTATGTCTCATTGATCTTTGATTTCCTGGTACCCAGTACATTTAATATGGAGTGACCAGCAGATGCTTATAGAAAACACAACTACTAATATTTCTTGAGCCCTGAACACATGCTGGGCAGTACAAAGAGCTTTCCATCCTTGAAGGTATCAGATCCTCGCACCACACCTGAGGGAGGTACTATTCTTATCTCCATGTTATCAATGAGGGAATTGGGTATTGGAGGTGAAATTATTTCTCCAGGCCACAGAGCTACCAGTGGCCAGGCAGAGTTTCCAGCTGTTTGACTCCAAAGCCTCCAACTGACTTTTGTGTGCTAGTGCAGTAGGTTCTCAAAATTTAATGTGTATAATAAAGATTTACCCAGGAAACTTTTATAAAATGCATGCTCCTGGGCCCCTCCCACAGGTCTGGGATGGGGCTAAGGCAGGTGCATTTTGAGGGGGGCACCCCCGGGGAACTAATGCCAATGGTAAACAGACCACATTTCAAGACAGGCTGCTAAAGGGCCTTACAGAGTGGCAGAGGGCAGGTTCCAGAAACCCATGGGAGGGTTTGGAGACAACAGTGCACATGTGACTAGAGCAGCCAGTAAAATGTGACTAGAAAAGGTTTATTTTTAATAAAATACAATCTTCACAACAAAATTCAAAACACTAAAGACACATGAGGTCATTTTACTCCTACACCATCATAATGGACAAGGGCAATGAAACAAAATGGTGTGTGATCACCTCAACCCTGAGTTCCAGAGCTTTGTGAATATTGTGATTTCTGATCACTTATAAGTTGATATCAATCAATATTTGATATCTTCTAAGAGAAATTACATTTTGGTAATTTAATTTTTTTTCTTTAAAAAGGAAGTTTCATTTCAAGGTTATCTTTGTTTCAGGCCAAAGTGGTATCAGAGACACACATTTTCTAACTTCTGAATTAATCTTACAGAAAAGAATAAACATGGACCTTGTAAAGAATCCTACAGAGACAAGAGCCTTTTAATCAAACACATAACAGAAGTTGAATGATTCCTGAACTTTGTTCAAGATCTTATATTTATTGGTAAAAAAAAAGTTATGTTTTTGGTTTATAGATTATGCATATTCAATCCTTATAGTCAAAGCAATACTGAATTAATGCCTAACCTCTAACATATTATCAAATTTCAAATAAACATTAAAAGTCAATGCCATCGATTTATCAACCAAATAAATACACACCTTTCCTTTTCTTCAAAGGTTTTGTTTTTGATTCTGATAGAACTTCTTTTTGAGAAATACAACTCATTAATTTATTGAATTCGAACTAACATCTCCCTTTGGCTTTCCCAGCACATAAAGACTATAAAAGCACCCTTTACACATGATAACTATACTTTTTTTCATGTGCTGATCCATCCACAGTCTATTAGGCTATTACTTTTAGGACCAACTACAAAAAATTCAAAGTCAATAGGCCAAAGACCAAAGCTTACAAAAATAGGGGACCCTTCACCTGAATATAAATACCAAATGGACATACTGTGAATTTACTAATATTTAATTCAATCAATCTTTGGCTATATTAAAATGGATGTTTCATTATGAAACATGTAATTTCCCTTAAATAGGTCTGCTAATTCCACCCACACCATAAAGACTGGGAAACACTGCTTGTCTACTGCTTCCAAAAAGTGACATCCCGATAAAAAAATTAAAAAACCTGTCCCACTCTACCATATTGTTAATTCTCCATACTACTAAACAGGAATGTGTGATGGAAGCACGGGGGTAACTTCTCTCTACAAAAGACAACAAGGTCCATAGTATCACCCAAAAACCAGGGTCTAAGTTCTATGTAAACTTCTTAATGTAATAAGTATCTTAAGCATTAAACTCTTTTACTTCTGGAAAAGGGCCAGCCAGCTTGTAATTCTAATTAGCTAATAAGTAGCATATTTTCTGCTTATTTTCATCTGAGACAAACATCTGCGGCAGGACAGAAATTTATAGCATGCCTCTTATAATTTGCAACTGGAGTTTGCCTGTATAAATCACTAGAACCGAGAGCAGTATGAAGGACGGAGCAGAATTCAAGGAAGCCGAAACACAAAGTAAATCATTCTGATTTAAAAAAAAAAAAATTACTGTGTCTCCCCTGGGGACATTCTAGAAGAGGAAAGAGACCGAGTTCAGCCTGGCGCACATCTGGGTAATGAGACCCCTGTCGGGCTATCTGCTCTACCTGCCCAGATGTGAGCTCCTGGCAGCCACATTTTCTGTTTCTGCTGTTTGTCCCTGCCCTCTAGTCACAGAAGAGGACACCCAAACCCAAAATAGGCCAACAGGCTAACTCCTTGGGAATTTAGAACTAACTAGAACTGTAGTCTCTGCCTGGACTGGTCTCTGGAGGAGAGGGAAACTATTCTTGAGCTGTGCTGTGGCCACTCTTCTCATACACACTTGGTGGCACACACAGCCAGAGAGAAGGTTCTCTGGGTTCCTGGCAGTTTTCTACTTTCTTGTTCTACACTATTTACAAGGCCTGGCTCCATTCTTTGGCTTCTAATTGAGACACACGTAAATTCTTACAACAAATTCAGTAATTCATGTTTCAGATGGTTTCTGTTTCTTGCAACCAAAGAGTCCAAATTAATACAATAGGTAAATAGGGTACTGGTTTCTCATTTCATAAGAACTGCAGGAAAACCAAATATTCCCTTCTCTTGGAAATTAACCAAGAGTTATTCCACTGACCATATGAAAGGAACCTTTCCATAATGAGAGAGGCAATATAAGGGTGAGGTCCAAACCCAGAATTTACAGTTTAGGCAGAGACATCAGGAAAGGAGCAATTAAGGGAGAGAAAACTGAAAATTGATAAATAACAGTATAGCAATAATAATAAGAAGAAAAAGGTAATATTTATTGAGTGCTTATTATGTCCAGGCACTCTTCCAAGTGCTTAGATGTATTAACTCATTTAATCTTCAAAAATGAATACCCACTCTATAAAGTAAGAATTAGTATTATCCCATCGTAAAGAGGAGAAACCTGAGGGACAGAGAAATTGAACGGCCTGCCCAGAGTTACAAAGTACCACAGACAGGCACAGAATCCCACACTTTTAACCACTGTATCTCCCACTGCTCTCTGTTGAAGCAAAGGCAGAGGAAGCAGAAAGTCCAAAGAAAGTCGCAAGACCTCTTCATCCTAGATACCTGAAATTCAGTAAAAACATCAACTGTCCAGCAATCCAACATCTGACTGCAATCAAAAAATACAAATAAGACCTATGAGTCATGAAATAGACTAGTTCTAAAGGATAATAGCTACTCTCCAACATATTTGCATAGTACATGTCTAAAATAAAGTTACTGATGAAACAAACTCAATAGATACAAAGGGGTTTTTTGTTTTGTTTTCATTTTTGTTTGTTTTTAGGAGGAAGAAAACCATATAAATTCTACTGGCAGATAAAAATCATCACTAGCTGAGGGTGAAGACAAAACTAAAAGAAGCAGGTATAGTAGTACTCCAGTAGTGCAAGTTTATTCAATGTTGATTTCAAATAGCACTATACAACCCAACAGTCTAGAAAGCATCTCTGTATTACAGTACAGAATAAAAACTAAAGCTAAAATGCTGTACTCTGTCTAAAGGCAGGTAAGTGTTTAATCCAAAGTTGGATAATAAGAAAGGACACTAGTGCTTACAGGTATGGACGGATACACACCCTAAGAGTACTGGGTAAATGTTACTGAATTTGTCACTTTTCTTCTTTGGTCTTAACAACTCTAATCATTCAGCAATATCATATAGGTTTTTTAATATCTCTCACGCCTCTATGTGTAAAACATATGGTTTCTTTTTCATCTCCTTATACAGTTTGCTTCATCTTTTTATATAGTTAAACATCTTCATCTTTTTGCCTAAAGTATATCACAATACTATACAAATAACAAATTTTTATTTTTCCACTTTTCTGAAGGCATATAAAGGCAGTGTCTTTTTTCTAAATTGTTGCTGTTTACTTAATATTCATAACTAGGAACATTCATGTTTAAAGATTTGCTACAATCGCAATTTTAAACTTTTACCAATAATTAACAAAGACCCAAAACCGAACATTCAATGAATGTTTTTACTACTTCTAGGCACTTTTTCCCTGATGTCTCTAACCTTATTTTTAGCTTTAGCTGGCCTGCACTATCAGTTATCTTTTTTCATACAATGTTTCCTTCTATCAACCACTAGGGTGCAGAAAAACATGGGTGGAAATTAATCTACTTTGGGGGTTAATTTGTGTTTTGATGCTGGAATAGAAGATAAGATTCAATAAAATAAGCATTCTTCTCACTTAGGATCTCATTAGATCTTAAAATTTTCAATTTATACCAGCACGTGAATTCTTTCCCTTAGATGAAAGATCCAAGTTGGCTGGTTTGTTTTGGTATCAACCAAAACAAGTTACTAGTTATTAAAACTAACAACTGGAACATCAGCTTTTATAGACACCAAACACAGCACAAAGAGATTAAAGTGCTTTATTAATATCTTTAACCCTTACTCAACCACCAAGAATTAGGTAGATGGTAAAATTATCCTTAATCTATAAATCATTTTTTTAAAAGCACACAGAAATAGTCCTCAACTTACATATGGTTGTATATCATGCTAAATATGTAGAACACTTACTCAAGTAAAATAGTCTATGAAAACCCTCATTGTTTTTTATTTCCTAAGCTTTCTGAAAATGTCATATAACTTTCTTAGAATGATAATCGGTAAATTTTAAAATTAATGTATAATTGAGCATTATATCTGACTTAGGAATTAAAATAGCTATTTTCTGTCTGAAAAAAAAAAAGAAAGAATGAATTGTTGGAATTAGAAGAAGAAGAAACTTGCATACTTACCAGCTTCTCAATTTCTGACTCAAGATTCTGTATACAATCAAGTTTTCTCTTGCGACAGCGCTGTGCAGCAATTCTGTTTTTACTTCTTCTCCGAATATCATGGATGCAATCCAGTTGTTCTGGAGTCAACTTGTGCATTTTCAACAAGGATTGAAAATCATTTCGAGAGAGCGAAATTATTCGTTGTGCATTAAATGGTAGTTTTACCTAGAAGGTGAAATAAACGTTAGTAGTTGCTGTATTTTGTAGTTTCTACTTAAATCTAGTAAGAGAAAGATATGTACCTATGTTTTCCAAGGAACTTCATTTAGACGTTAAAAAGAAAAAAGATCCCTATTTCCAATTTCTATACAATCCTTTATAAAAAGACTGATAATTTAATTGATATTCTGATTCTATTTTAGAGAAGGTTCAGAAGACAAATTGAGAAGCAGAGTTTTTTCAGCAAATCAAACATTATCAACACAAATATTAATGTAGTTAAGATGAAAAAACAGAATTTAAATTATTTTACTAGGGCATGTTAATAACCCATAGATATCTTTATCTTTAAGGCTCTTTCTAAAGTATTTTTAATGTATTTTTATCCAAACCAAAAAAAGAAATCTATTTTATTCTTTGATTTACATTACTGTGTACCACTGATTTAATACTGGTATATTAACAGTAGTAATTTCTAAAGCATTTCAGAAAATTTATTTTTCTGTCAGGAAAATGGCAGTTTCACATAACTCATTTCACTTGCCAATGCAGAAATGGTTAGAAAAACCTTATGTATATATATATACATTTTTTTGCGTTACGCGGGCCTCTCACTGTTGCGGCCTCTCCCGTTGCGGAGCACAGGCTCTGGACGCGCAGGCTCAGCGGCCATGGCTCACAGGCCCAGCCGCTCCGCGGCATGTGGGATCTTCCCGGACCGGGGCACGAACCCGTGTCGCCTGCATCGGCAGGCGGACTCTCAACCACTGCGCCACCAGGGAAGCCCAAACCTTATGAATACTTTAAAGTCATTTTCAACATACTTAAATTTGAAAAAAATAAGAAGATAATTTAAAAACATAACAGAACTGTGGGACAGTTTAATTGTATTAATTATCAAAAACACAAATGAAACATTGGTCAGCTTCTGTGGTAACTTAGTTTTTCAAGCTAACAGAAATTAGTTACACAAAACACTCTAAAATTTCTTAAATGTTTTATTTTTAACATTCTTTTCACAGTTCCAAACACTGGATTTATAAATATCATATAAAAATCTATAGATGTAACTCATGCATACATACTACTTCTTAAATTAAACCACCAATCACCTCCTTCCACAGCCAAGGGAAAAAAAAACCTCTTTCACTGTTTCAAACTATGTCATCCAACAGCTATCAAACCAAAGAACATGATAAAGAATTAACATGCCCTTATTATTACTGGAACTATAGTAATGTTTTACAAAAAAGCATCTATCAAATACAAACATTTGTACACAAAGTACACAGATCAAGCTTAGTATGATTAATACCATACCATCTACACGTAATTCATGCTAAATTATTAAGACATTCTTTAAATTAATAGATGAAATAACTAAGGGAAAATAAGAAAGAAATTCATAGCTCTGAGAAAACAGTGTAAAGAAAACTCTGTGGGGAGAGGGATAAATTGGAAGACTGGGATTGACATATACATACTACTATATAAAAAAATAGATAATAAGAACCTATTGTATAGCACAGGCAACTCTACTCAATACTCTTTAATGACCTATATGGGAAAAGAATATAAAAAAGAGTGGACAGGGCTTCCCTGGTTGAGAGTCCGCCTGCCGATACGGGGGACACGGGTTCGTGCCCCGGTCCGGGAAGATCCCACATGCCACGGAGCAGCTGGGCCCGTGAGCCATGGCCGCTGAGCCTGCGCGTCCGGAGCCTGTGCTCCACAACGGGAGAGGCCACAACAGTGAGAGGCCCACATACCGCAAAAAAATAAAAAGAGTGGATATATGTATACGTATAACTGATTCACTTTGCTGTACAGAAACTAACACATCATTGTAAATCAACTATACTACAATAAAAATTAATTTAAAAATTGTTAACTAGTTCTGTACTCAAATAAAAAAGAGGGACGATAAAATAAAAAAAGAAAGAAAACTCTGGATCAGAAGCCACATTCTTACAACCAGCCACTGCTAAGTTATTGCCAAGTGACTAGTCCCACGTCTAGACATCCATGTGGCAGTGAATAAGACTGAATATATGCTGTATTTAACCAGAAGTTATCACATAATGTTACAGAATCATTTTTCTTTTTCCTCTCGGGACCTGGCATTTGATTTAAACAGTTAAACACCCAATGTGTGAATCCATAACCTGGTTAACAAAATAAATACACCTACTTGAAATAAATGAACACAGAAGTCCTTCAAACTTCATCACGCAGTCCTGGTATTTATCACATGGTTGTATAATTAACTGTGTATGGGCTTCCTCCTCCCTCTCTGAGCCAGCTCACATCCCCAGTGATGCAACAGGAGCTGACACATTAATCCCAATTAACTGTGGTAAAATAAAACAATGACTTAACAACACACTCATTTTCCGCTCACCTCACATTCTTGTTCTCTGGCTGAACAGGGTTCACTGTCTCCTTCGGTATCCGTCTCAGAGTCGTCTCCCAAGCTAATCACACAAGCGTAGGGACAAGGTTCCTGTTGGGGCTCTGAAACATAGTCATCGTTTCCAATTTCCAAATTGCTAGAACAGCCTTCGGTACTCAGAGTACTTATGAAAGGGCAATTGACAGAACTCAACGTTGTGAAAGTCCTCTGACCCGGTTCTGGGCTCTCACTAATCCTGATACCTAACCAGGGACACTCAGACCGTTTCTGGGAGTAGATCTGTTCTGAGCCATCTTTGGCCACGGCAGGTGATAACTGCATTTGGCAAGGAGAGTCCGTGCTGCAAATGTCACTCCAGAAGCCTTTCGCTAGGTGTTCGGCCACTTCTCGTTCCACGCTACTCAGATCACTCGAGGCGAGGCTACTATCTTCCCTGGGGCCAGAGTCAGATTTCAAATCTTGACTCTCACCGAAAGGTTTCTCTTCTCGAACATCTGAACCTGACAAAGGCTTTTCTGTTAACACTGTCGTGTTTTGCATACCAGCAAAATTCAAGTCACCATACTGGTCATACGTGTGTAAAAGAGACAGAGAATAGAGCCCATGGGGATCTGTAGAAGTGGGGGGAAAAGGAGTCGCTTCTGTTTTTCCTGATGGGCACTGAGAAGCAGGATCTTTCTTCTTGGCTTCTTCATGTTCCATTGCTAATTTTCCTTCTTCACATTTTAAAATCACCTGCAAATCTGCACAGTCCTGGATTCCTCCCAGACACTCATTTTCAGATGTCTCATTTGGCTGAGCAGAAGAAGTGTGAATGTCTTTGACACTGGATTCCACAGTGCGGACTCTGTCAGTTCCAAACGCTTTTTGGAATTTTCGGTATTTGGGGCACAAAGATGGCAGAGCCAGAGCGGCATCCTTTGCTAAGCACATGGATTCACATGTTTGACTGGCACTGTCTTGTAGAGGAGGAGATACTTTTGCACTGCCTTGATACCTACGGAGTTTACAGTGAGGAGTCTGAACATTTTTATTTTCCAAAAATTCCTCCACCTCATCAATTTCTAAATCCCTCTGGTCCAAAAGTGAAAATCTAAAATCTGGTTTCTGACAGGGTGATGAGAAGCATTTTTTTCTTGGGCATTCTTGCTGGTCTGCAGTGGAGTCCAAAAACTTGTATTTGAGAAACTGAAAGCAGGATTCCTCAATATCAGGTACACCTAAAAATTCCACACACTTGTACACTTCATCCACATTGTCCTTACTTAGTATCAGTTTAGCAGTGTAGGCAAACTGAATTAAAGGTTCAAATCCTTTAACTGTCACCTGTTAATATACAAAATAAAGATAAATGCATCACATGAAAGCCATCTAGTAGATAAGTACAAGAGAAGTAGGAGGGTGGCAAGATGAGTAACCTCTTTACGATATTTACAAAACGGGTATTTTAATTTGGTAAGAAAAAATATTCTTCTAGGAAATGTAAAGCTAAGGGAATTTAGAAAAGCATGCTTCTCACATCTTGTTCATTGGGACCACACCCTTCATTTTATAGACTCCACTCTTAATGACCCATGGAGTATGATTTACTCATATGAGGTAAAGATATAAACATTACCACAATTTTCCACATTAGCTGAAAGAAATCATCTATGGAATAAAGCAACATGGATACGATCTGCAACACACAGTCAAGTGCCAGGTGTCTGTTGCCATCCCAGCCCCATGTGGTCACTATATTCCAAACAACTATAAACTACAACTGCTATAAACTACAAAAGTGAAATTTTTAAGGATGGAAAACAATATATCCAAGGCACTTAAAGTAGTCCTGGTCCATGGTGAATGCACAGTAAATGGTAATTATTATCTTTATTTCATGCCAAAAATTTCTAATAAAACTTTTAAAGATTCAGATTTAAAATATGATCTAAGTGAAGTTCTAAAACTCATGCCCAGTACTGTTTTAGCAAAGATCCATGGACTCTAGGTAATAAAACTTTTCAGCAGAAACTTGCACATTTACACTGAACCTGCCTCTGCAAAGTGAGGGGCAAATGAAACCAACTGTAGTGCAGGGAAAGCCTCATTCTGGGCACAAAATACAAAATTAATATTAAAACACTGAATTCCCATAAGAGTGATCAATATATAATTTTTTGTGATCTTCTTAAAATACTGCTAAACTGGGAGTACTTAATTAGCTTTTACATAGCTAAAATAAAAAATAGCAACACCAAATACTGATGAAGATGTGTAGAAATTGGATCACTCATATATTGCTGGTGGGAATGTAAAATGGTGCAGCCACTTTGAAAACCAGTTTGGTAGTTTCTTTTAAAACTAAACATGCAACCACCCTATGTCCCAGCAACTGCACTCCTGTTCTTTTATGCCAGAAAAATGAAAACTCATGTTGGTACAAGTGCTCACAGCAACTTTATTTGTAACAGCCAAAAACTGGAATCAGCCTGATTTCCTTCAGTAGGTGTATAGCTAAATAAAAACTGGTACACCCACCCTATGGAATACAATAAAAAGGAACACACTACTGATGCATACAACTTTGATAAATCTCAAAGGAATTATGCTAAGCGGAAAAAGGCCAATCCCAAAAGGTCACATACTATTATGATTCCATTTATATAACATTTTTGAAATGACAAGACTTTAGAAAAGGACAGATTAGTGGTTGCCAGGGATTAGGAGTAGAGCAAGGGGGTAAGGGAGAGCAGACAGAGGGCAGGAAGGAAATGGGTGTGATTATAAGAGGGCAACACAAGGGATCCTTGGGTGGGTGCTGAAACTGTTCAGACTGTGGTGGTGGATACATGGACCCACCCAGAAAATGAAACTGTATAGAACTTCATACACACACACAATTTAGTACAAGTAAAACCAGGGAAGTCTGAATAAGATGGGTGAACTGTATTACTGTCAGAATCCTGACAGTTGTGATTTTGTACTATAATGTTGCAAAATGTTACTATTAGAAGAAACTGGACAAAGTGCAACAAGGGATCTCTCTGCATTATGTCTTACAGCTACATGTGAATTTATAATTATCTCAATAAATATTTCAATTAAAAAATTTTTAAATAAGTTAAAATAATCAAAAGAGGCTTTTAAGACAGTGAGTTACACAATGATCTTTTCAATTTGTCACTATGATGAAATACTTCAAATATCTGAAAATTTGATTTACATTCAAATTAGAATGAATGAATGCATATACACACACATGCATGCATATACCTTTCCTTCCATGCACATGAATCACATTTTTCTCTACTTGGAAAGTCATATTAAGTAATTTGAAACTACAGACCATAATAAGGATATCTCCATTATGATACGTGTTGCTACTTTTTAAAAAACAATGGCTAACCTATAGTTGGCCCTTCCTGTCGTTGTCTTGGTTATCATATTATTTGCTCTGACCTCTGCCACAGAACTGACAACCTTTTGCTTCCCCAAACTGTAGCTACAATTTCATGTATGTACGCACGGCCAGCGATAAGGTAAACTGTAGACTTAGTGTCATCACAGAGCAGCCCCCACACACCTGTCGTACACACAGAAGTTCTACATACTTTGTCCAAATTCCTTTTAACAGCTTCTAATGTGTCCCAATGCCACAAGGTTCAGCATTCTTCTAACTGTAGTTACTAATGAAATCAAGCAAGCTGTTATAAGAGTCAGTGTATACCCAGCACTCCTGCCCCAGAGAGAGGTCTCTTGCAGGCAGGATGGTAACAAGGACTTAAATATCTAGGTGCGTGAGCTCCACAACAGGCTGGTGGGCGAAAGGTGTGTAAGGGCAAGGCTCTATAAGTATGACACAAAATCACCTTTCTTCTACCAACGCACAGACACAATCTCAAGAAGAAAGGGAGAGAAAGAACACTTCTGGAGTACCTAACAGCCACATGTAGACAAAATGAGGAGGCTGGAATGCATAATCTTTTAGGTTTCCTCCAAATTCTAAAATCCTTAGCTAACAGCTGCTTGAAAAACTAACAGATCTGACAACTCTGACCCATAGTGAAAACAATAAAACTAAGCATCACAGGGAGGCTGTCACCTGCAACTCACTCCCAACCCATATCCATGAGGGCGGGTCCTAGAGAAATGGATGTTTTAGAGAACCCTAATCCCTGTCAGTTTCCCACCACAGAAAAAGGTCCGAAGGGAGAGAAGAGCACATGGTATGGCCTCTCCCAGCATGGCCTCTCTGAATGTCTGTAATCCACTGGCTGGGTCGTTTCATTAAAAATAACAATGGGGTGGGAGTTCCCTGGCAGTCCAGTGGTTAGGGCTCTGTGCTCTGCAGAGGGCCTGGGTTCTTTCCCTGATAGAGGAACTAACATCCCACAAGCAGCACAGCACAGCCAAACAAACAAACAAACAAATAAAATTACAGGGGGTCAAGTTATTCAACTGCTCAACAAATATTCACGCACATCCAAAGTTAATCATTTTACGTGTAAAACGTCATCATTTCTAAGAAGAAAGTTAAAGCAATGTGCTGTTGCACAAGCCGGGAACTGCTCCTCGGCCTGAGGACGGGGAGACTGGGTCTTCTTTTAACTTTATAAACCAGGAGAGATTTAATTAAGTTAAATTGAAATCAGGACGACCTCTCCTACCTCTTCCGGCAGAGTGATGCGCAGGTCGGCGTCGGCCTGGCCCGCGAGCCTGGAGTGGAAGTAGGCGCTGCAGGCAGCCAGCACGGCGCGGTGGGCGCGGAAGGGCTGGCCCTCCACCAGCACCGTGACGTCACACAGCACGTCCTTCCGGCGCTGCTCGTCCAGGCTGCGCAGCACGTGGCCGCTGTGCACCGACGACTCGTAGGCGAACACCGCGTTCTCACCCAGCGACATTCTGCGTCACAGGTGGCGTCGGGAGGGTCCGAGAGAGCATGCTTCTGACAGTCATTAATCCTGCCAAGACACAGGCCAAGTGTCACTCGCAGAAAACCTTGGTAAAGAGGTTTGTTAAAGTGACACTAGCAAATAACGATTAAAATACTCATCACTAAAACCCAACTGAAAACAGCAGCCTCTCGAGAGCCTGGAAGCATTTCTTCACTTTACCTCATTTAAAATTGGTTCTTGATAAGGAGTTTTCCTAACTAATTTTAGGAAAAATGTTCTTAGGGTGAGGAAGGGAAGACCTTTCTGAAGCAAGGATTTCAGGGCTCTCTGAAAATGAGACATTTTGTACGGAGAAAATAGCTCCAAAGAGCAAACAGGGTGGCCGAGAAATTTCTGGGTGGCATCCCAATCCTGTTGCTTTAAGACATTAATGGGCGTGCGTACAGATCACCAGAGGTCATACTTTGGGCTTCAGAACAAGGGACATGTAATACAAAAGGTAAAGTCCCTCCAACATGAAGAAGAAAAGGACTTCCCTTGATTGAAAGCCTCAAATCTGTCAGGCCAGATCTTAGTAATGAGTCTTTTTCACATAACAAGTCTTACTTGACATGACAAAATGTAGGCAACAAATAGGACTACTCTACCGTTAAGAACATAGTTTACCATACACAGAAACTCTTGGTTTTCTCAAAATGCTAAAACATAAGAGAAAGTTATCAAAAATGTATATTTTTTAAAATACATACTAACATACAGTAGCCTCCAAACTTTTTTTTGATCCATACATACTACTGGCAAAAAAAAAAGGGCAGCCCCAATATATGTATGTGTCCATATATTTCAGACATGTACCATTCTTATATATTACATATGTTATAAAACACACAGAGGCTGAATGTAAGAGGTTGAAAGAGAAGCTCTAATATTTTCTTCCGGCCCCCAATGGCCAGCAGTGAGCACCCCAAGGTGTGTGTGCACACCCCACCATGGCATGGCAACCACAGTAGAGGCTGAAAAGCTCCTCACAGGGGTCATCCCTGTGTCGTTCACTTTTGCTCTTCTGACACCTTATTCACTGCCTGAAACGTGAAGGTCCACACATGTTCAGTGACTGAATAAATGTTACTGTTTTCAGTTGCTATACTCCAAACAAAAATGAAAGGAGAAGTAAGAACTACTAAAGTTCAGACAGACCAGGCCCAAATCAAGGGTGAATTCCACCTCAAAGACAGGGTGTCTTAGTAACAAACACATGAAGTGCATCCATGAATTCTATTTCACTTATGTGTTTATTTTTAAGGTGCTCATTATAGCTGAAATGTTGAGTTCCTCAGAAATAGTCAACTACAGTAAAATCTCTCACTATGTGGTTAAACTCTACCGAAGGTCAAGAATCACAACCTATCATTTACTGATTCAGCATACCACATGAAATCATAGCAACTCTAAAATCATGTCCTAGGACTACCTCGACTTTTGGGTTGTGCTCATAGGAGAGGGTAGTAAATTCCCTTTAGCAATGGGTCTTAATATTTCATCTATCAACACAAGGAATTAGTGTTAGGAGTAGTGGGGAGGAACCATCATTCAAAGAAATTATGTATCTTGTGTGTGTGGTACCACACAGACCACTGCCCTCCACTTTATCTGAAACTGTATACCCTCCCCAGGCAAGCCAGATTCAACAGCTGACCACATGCCTTGCTATGTCCCTGCACAAGTCCCCAGCCTCCTTATTCTTTCCTATCCTCTGCCTTGCAAACCCTTAAAACTATACAAATCTTACCCTCCTACTCTGTTGGTGGTAATGTAAATTGGTGAAGCCACTATGGAAAACAGTGGGGAAATTCCTCAGCAAATTAAGAATAGAAGTACCATATAATCCGACCATTCCACTTCTGGGTATTTATCCAAAGAATACAAAAACGCTAACTGGAAAACATATACACACCCCCATGTTCAATGCAGCATTATTCACAATAACCAACATATGGAAACAACATAAATGTCCATCAATGGATGAATGGATAAAGATGTGGTATATATATACAATGGAATACTACTCGGCCATAAAAAAATGAAATCTTGCCATTTGCAACAATACAAATGGACCTTGAGGGTATAATGTTAAGTGTAAATAGTCAGATGGAGAAAGATAAATACTGTATGATCCCACTCATATATGGAGTCTAAAAGAAAACAAACAAAAACAAAATAAAATTTGTACATACAGAGAACAGAAGGGAACAGGGTTAGGGATGAGCGAAATAGATGAAAGTGGTCAGCTGTATGGCTGGTGATGGATGGTAACTAGAGATTTAGCAGTAAGCACTTTGTAATGTACACAGATGTGGAATTATAATGGTAAACACCTAAAGGTTATATAATGTTTATATACCAATTTTACCTCAATTAAAAAAAACTATATTGAAAGACACTGAGGAACACTTAAATAAATGGAGAGATATGTTCACATAAAACAAAGACCAATTCCTATACCTTCACTCTAGAGCTGCTGTTAGGCCACATGTGTTTGTGTGGTCCACTGCCACCAGTTTGCTCACTACTTGCCTCAAATTCAAGACAGAGAATTTACTCTCGGCTCAACCCTCCTGTTGAGCCGTTTTCTGTGACAGGTTCGCTCATAAGTTGGTCAGCTTGCAGATCTGGGCCATATGCCAACACCAAGTCCCATCAGCTGCAGCTGAGAATCGGGCAGTTAACAGCCACCCGGGACGTGGGACTCATCGCTGACACCTCCCACACTCAGCCCCAGTGTCCAATCTCTTACCGAGACCTGGTGCCTCGACCTCTTACAGCTGAGACCCATTTGTCTCCATCTACACCGCCACAACTCCAGTCCAAGCCATCACACTGGCTCTTGCCTAGACAAATGCTGTTTATCCTCTTGCAATGTCTTACAAGCTCACACATGTACAAATATATAAAATGAAAAGTGGCACAAAATTTCACATATTAATATTTTATCCTTACTAGTGCAAAGTAGTCTAATTTCTACTCTGTTCTATTAAAAAAATAATTCCAGTTGTGATCCACTCAAATTTCAAGAACCAATAATGGACCATGACCTCATACATTGAAAACACAAGCCCACTGGCTAACAGAACAGGGTCTAGAATCATACGCTGTCTGGGTTCAAATCCCAGCTCTGCCACTTACTCACTATACGGTCTTGGACAACCTGCTTAACCCTTGCTGGGTTGGGTCTTGTTTTCCTCACCTGTAAAACAAGGATAACAGCAACACTTCACTGGGTTGTTGTGAGGTTTACATGAAGAAAATGAGGGTAAAGGGTTGAACACAGTGGCCCAAAGCAAACAAATTATAAATATTAGCTATTAATTATGATGATAATACAAATAACAAAAGCCTCAGCCCCCTCAAGCCCCTCTTGATCCTCTCCAATTTATTCCCCTATATCAGTGTCTCCCTTGCTGAAAACCCCACGTCTTCCAAATTTCTTATGATCAATTCTAAATCCTTAGCATGCCCTCCAGACCTGCCTGGTTAGGTTTTCTATTAATCCAGCCTTGCCTCAAAAGCCTTTGTCTCTCTCTCTCACTATTCTCCAGCCTGACCTTCCTTCCTTCTCGCCCAAAGGCACCAAGCTCCTTCTGACCTCAGGACCTTTGCACATGCTCTCCCCACTCCCTGGACTTCTACTCTTCAGCTGACTAACTCCTCACCTTTAGATCTCAGAGTAAATGTCAGAACCTTGCCTGACTTGTTCTCTGCCATAACTCAAGCATGTAAGAGAGTACCTTGCCCAATGCAGGTACTCGCTTCTGAACAAATGACTTGGCCTTTTTAGTATAAACCCAGAACCCCAATCACCTACATCTTCCAAACACAGCACAGTCAGCTATCCCAATACATAAGGGAATAATGCCGCTGAGCCACGTACTCAGAGAAGATTCCTTGGATAGGTTTTCCAGAGTCAGGAGGAGCAAAAGGGAGGCCCAGCTCTGGGAGCAACTGGCCAAAGAAGAGCAAAGGTTGGCAACTATAAACACAGCCAACACAACTACCCGCACTTGGCCTCATTAGCATGGAGCACTACAAACAGTTGTTCTGAAATTCCATTTTCCTAATTCTGAAAGCCATCTAAGTGGTCAATAATCCAATTTTACCAAATAACAATAACTAAGTAATGACTAAACCAGGTAAGAATGGCACACATCCTTCTAACATCTGTCATCTTCTATCATTTTTCAAACCTAAACAGTAAGATATAATACCCCCCCAGAGCCTGCCAGACCTAAAATTCTGTCAATTTCTTAACACCAAATTCAGATTCCTATGTCACACATGAATTTTCCTATATTCTTGGAAATAGAAACTATTGTTACAGTTCAAAATAAAGTTCACTGACCTGAGCAAATTGCTGATTCATTCAGTAATGCTGATAAAGGATGAACAGGCATTTTAAAGCTTCCTGCATCTCAATTTGGAAATAACTTCTACTCTCTGCTCAATATACACAATATAAATTTAAGTTTTAATAGTTACTTCTTAATGTTTTTGCTTTAAAAATCATTTTTTAAAGAAACAAGATGATGTTGCTTTATCACATTTCAATAACTTTAAAGATAATGTACTTAAAAAAATTTTTTTAAATCCTGAGGTGAATATTGGATCATGGAGCCAGACCTATAATGCTTCATAACAGAAATTCAGAATAAAGATGAAGTTCCACGTATACAGAAGAGCTGGACAGAAGAGCTGGACGTTTATTCATCTCAAGTCTCACAGGACTTCATTGTTTTTTAATTCTCAATGTAGCAGGGCACAGGGAGTAACCTAACACCAAGGATTCATATAAAAAAGACTATCACCTGAACATCCTTCATCTTCACTGAACGACGACAAATGTTCTTTTGACAAGTGCCTACCTGTGCCACATAATAAACTAGATGCCGTGAAAACACTAACAAAAGACAGTCCCTACGTTCAAGGAGAACACAACCTGGAGATGTTCAAAATGAAAATGGTACTTTGGGGTGAAAGAGACGACAATGATCACTATAAACAACTTCCACAGGAATGTGGGCATTCCTAAAGGTATTTGCAGTAAGACTTCAAATAAAACCTACTTTTTGGTCAATTCTCATTTCACCATAATATTCAATTAATGAGAACGACTATTTTCAAAATAGTTGTTAGCCAAGGGGGTGCGTGTGTATGGCTGGGCATGAGAGACTGGTGACCCTGGACATCAGAAATGGCACAACAGGCGAATGTCTCGGCCTTTATATAAAGGCAGTGCCCTTCATCTGCAGCCTGGGCGAATTCCTCCCAACTCTCCTCCTTCTTTCTTGTGGCCATTTGGAATTTCTGCCTTTTTCTCCTTATTGCTTCTGCCTGCCACCACCCATTATCCTGTCAATTACTTTTGCCTCACTCAATTTCAGGGCAGGATCTTTGGAAAACAGGCAAATTCTTCCTACCACGCCACCCTTCTTGGCTCCCTCTTTAGCTTCAAAATCTGCTAAGCCAGTACCTGTTACAATATACCCAAGATACCAAGAGTTTAAGTGTTCTTAAATTAGGTGAGCCTTATCTTCTGTTTTTCAAGAGGATGGCAAAGACCAAACAGTATCGTGTGTTTACACCTTCAGTCCTTTATCTTTTCTTTAAAGGCCTTTAAAAAACTTTTTTTAATTTAAGGTGGAGATGCTCATAGGAAAGAATCTTCTTAAAGATAAGGGCTCTTCTTGTTATTATCCCCAATTTTGAAAGAACCTTAGCATCAAAAATTCTATGGGAGCTGAAATCACAGACAATAACTTAAATCTGCATTCTTCCAATGTTCTAAGACCTGACTTACCAGCCAGAAAGAGCCAGTAGGAATAAATCAGAACCAAGATTTGCTATTTTCTTTAATCATCTGCAGATCCTAAATATCACGCTTGTTTAAACAGTGTATCTGATAATCACATTTTCTAAATCCACTTCTCTCAGCCTTATGAAAAAAAATCTTAAGTATGACTGGATAAGGTACATGGATGCATATACCAAAAATGCTAAAGGAAAACAGAAAACGTAAGTTTGAATTAAGGTAAGTAGCACAAGTGCTTATAGCAGCACCAAAAACGATGACATTGTGTTTTAAGGACTTCTACAGTGACATATGGGAAAACAACCTGACAATCTATGTTAAAATTATGTAACAAAAGATGCTATAGCTTTTTTAAAAATGGAGGTGATGGGGTGAGGGAATCACTACAACTTTTGCAGCTCATGGTTATTACAACAAATGTGAAGTTCCATAGAGAGAAAGTTGGATTTTTTTCCATTTACTTTTCCTATTATTGAAAATTACATATTTAATCATGGATCTTGTTATACTTACTTGGTCTAATTCCATATGTGAAATTATGAAGCTAAAATTATACTTAGAAGGGAGAAGTTTGAATGGTTACAGAAGTTTACAGTTGTTTATGGACTCACCTGGTAACAGATCAGAAACAAAAGGTTTTTTTACTTCCCAAATCAACAAATTCAAATTTGTTAACTTCTGGGTAATAAGTTTAAAATAGCTTGGAAGGGAATAAAGGAAGAAAAAAGGAACACAGGAAATCCAAGTACCAGAACTAAAACAAGAGTAACAGATTCTTCTGTTATACCTTCTCACTACAAAAACTTTAAGAAACAATGAAGTCTTTTATTTGTTTAACAGATTTGGCAGCGATGTGATTCTTAGTAAGACTGTTACACCTCAATGGAATATGACTATGTTATGAAAACGTGAACTAGCAACTAGAATTGGCTTATACCGGTACAGCTTATTTACTGAATTATATATTTTCTAACATGCACTTGTCAGTCACTATTTTATTTATCAACTTAGAGGTATGATTTTCCTTGAATGAACTGCACTGTTTAAAGCAGAGCATTTAATGAGTTTTGACACTTGTATATGTGAATAAAACCACCACCACAATCAAGATAAATTTCCATCACTTCTCAAAATTCCACATGCCTCTTTGAGGTCTCTCCCTCCTTGTTCCCCTGGCTCCAGGTAACCAATGATTTGCTTTATGTCACTGTCGATCAGCATGCATTTTCTATGATTTTTATATAAATGGAATCACACATTATGTACTCTGGCTTCGGGTTTCTTTCACTCGGCTTAATGACGATCAGGTTGCGGACATTAGATGTTTGGGTTTTTTATTGCTGAATACTATTCCATTATATGTATGTACCACCATTTGTTTATCCATTTAATGGTAGATGGACTTTTTATTGTAATAAAGATGGAGGACAACTACATTGTTTCCAGTTTGGGATTATTGTAATAAAGCTTCAGTGAACATCTGCATGGACATTACTTCATTTCTCTTGGGTAACTAAATACCTAGAAGTGGAGAAGCGGAGTGATATGGTGGGTTTCTGTTTAACTTCTGAGAAACTGCTAAACACTTTCCAAAGTAATTGTATCATTTTCATTGCTACCAGCAGTGTATGGCAACTCCAGCTGCTCCACATTCTCACCAACCTTGGTATTGTCTGTCTTTTTAATCTTAACTAACCTAATAAATATACAGTGGTATAGAGCTGTGGTTTTAGTTTGCATTTCTTGATGGCTAATGATGTTCGGCATCCCTACATATGCTTATTGGCCATTTGTATATCTTCTTTTGTGAAATGTCTGTTCAGTTCTTCTGCCCATCTTTAACTGGGCTGTCTACTTCTTGAGTTGTAAGAGCCAGTAGAATTTTGATTAGAATTGCAATGAATCTACACAGCAATTTTAGGAGAACCAACATCTAACAAACTGAGTCTTCTGATGCATGAACATGGCATATCTCCCCATTTACTTAGGTCTTCTTTAATTTCTCTCAGCATTATTCTGATGTTTTTTAGTAAAGAGCGCTTGCATATCTTTTGTTAAATTTATTCCTAAGTATTTTACAGTATTTTGTAGATACTATAAACGGATTTGTTTGTTAAACTTCATTTTCTGGTTTTCTGCTGCTACTATGTAAACATAGTTTTTTTTTTAATATTAACCTTAAATTCTCTGCAACCTTACTTAATTCTTATTAGTTCTGACAGTTTCTTTGTAGATTCCTTAGGATTTCTATGTACACAATCATGTCATCTGCAAATAGAGACAGTTTTACTTCTTTCCCATCTTTACACTTACTTCTTTTTTCCCCTTATTGCAACGACTGAATAGTGAGAGTGGTGAGAAAGGGCATCCTTGCCTTCCTGTAAGGACATTTTTCAATGTTTCACCATGAAATATGATGTTAACTGTAGGTTTTCTAAGCTGAGCAACTGATGGGCAGAAAGGGGGGTGTACTAGTTACTATCCCAGTTAACTTAGGACTCCTATAAGAAACTCAAAGGGGAAAAAAAAAGCAGAGTGAAAACTTCCAACAATTCCCCTGAAGAGTAAAATTCCCCAACTCACTCAGCACCCGCATTCCCACACCACTTTCAAAGTATTCACCCCAGACATCTATAAGATCCCACAATCAGGGGCGAGAGATAAGAAGGACAGAGATTAATCATCAGAGAGCACACCTAAGACTGACTCTCTCAGAACCTCACAAACATGGCAGCTGGCTGCTCTAGAGAGCTCCAGAGGTGGACAGCACATAATAGTATTTTACAGCTTGATGGCAACCCTGCCAGTTGGGCAAATTACTTTACATCTCTCTGACAATTCCCTTTTTTTGAGGGGGGGGGTGGGGAGAAGTAAGGGACAAGAATAGTACTTTTTGTTGGGAGGATCAAATGAAATAATATACATAATGTCCTTAAGACTGTGCCTGACACACACAAGTGCTCTGTAACTGTTAACTATTATTTGAATTTGATGTTAGAAATGTTTCTGGAAACACAAAAGATCCCAAATAGCCAAAGCAATCTTGAGAAAGAAAAACAGAGGTGCAGGAATCAGGCTCCCTGACTTCAGACTATACTACAAAGCTACAGTAATCAATACAGTATGGTACTGGCACAAGAACAGAAATATAGATCAATGGAAGAGGATAGAAACCCAGAAACAAACCCAGGCACCTACGGTCAATTAATCTATGACAAAGGAGACAAAAAATATACAATGGAGAAAAGACAGCCTCTTCAATAAGTGGTGCTGGGAAAATTGGACAGCTATATGTAAAAGAATGAAATTAGAACATTCTCTTACACCACACACAAAAATAAACTCAAAATGGATTAAAGATCTAAGTGTAAGAACAGATACTATAAAACTAGAGGAAAACACAGGCAGAACACTCTTAGATATAAATTGCAGCAATATCTTTTTGGATCCATCTCCTAGAGTAATGGAAATAAAAACAAAAACAAACAAACAGGACCTAATGAAACTTAAAAGCCTTTGCACAGCAAAGGAAACCATAAATAAAACAAAACAAAATGACAACCTACAGAATGGGAGAAAATATTTGCAAATGATGCAACCAACAAGGGATTAATCTCCAAACATACAAATAGTTCATACAGGGCTTCCCTGGTGGCGCAGTGGTTGAGAGTCTGCCTGCCGATGCAGGGAACACAGGTTCGTGCCCCGGTCCGGGAAGATCCCACATGCCGCAGAGCGGCTGGGCCCATGAGCCATGGCCACTGAGCCTGCGCGTCCAGAGCCTGGGCTCCGCAACGGGAGAGGCCATAACAGTGAGAGGCCCATGTACCGCAAAAAAAAAAATAGTTCATACAGCTCAATACCAAAAAAAAACCCAATCAAAAAATGGGCAGAAGATCTAAACAGACATTTCTCCAAAGACATACAGATGGCCAAAAGGCACATGAAAAGATGCTCAACATCGCTAATAAATAGGGAAATGCAAATCAGGATTATAATGAGGTATCACCTCACACCAGTCAGAATGGCCATCATCAAAAACTCTAGAAATAATAAATGCTGGAGAGAGTGTAGAGAAAAAGGAACCCTCTTTCACTGTTGGTGAGAATGTAAATTGGTACAGCCACTATGGAGAACAGTATGGAGGTTCCTTAAAAAAGTAAAAATAGAGCTACCATATGATCCTGCAATCCCACTCCTGGGCATATATCCAGAGAAAACCACAATTTGAAAAGATAAATACACCCCAATGCTCACGGCAGCACTATTTACAATAGCCAAGACATGGAAGCAACCTAAATGTCCATCAACAGAGGAATGGATAAAGAAGATGTGATACACACACACACACACACACACACACACACACACACACACAACCATGGAGTATTATTCAGCCATAAAAAAGAAGGAAATAATGCCATTTGCAGCAACAAGGATGAACCTAGAGATTATCATACTAAGTGAAGTAAGCCAGAGAGAGAAAGACAAACATTATATGATATCACTTATATGTGGAATCTAAAAAAAAGAAAAGATACAAATGAATTTATATACAAAACAGAAATAGACCCACAGACATAGAAAACAAACTTATGGTTACCAAAGGGGAAAGATGGGGGGGAGGGATAAATTAGGAGTTTGGGATTAAGAGTGTGTATCTACACACTATTACATATAAAACAGATAACCAACAAGGATCTACTGTACAGCACAAGGAACTATACTCAATATTCTCTAATGACCTATACGGAAAAAGAATCTGAAAAAGGATACATAGATATAGATGTATAACTGAATCACTGTGCTGTACACCTAAAACTAACACAACATTGTAAATCAACTATACTTCAATTTAAACAAAAAAAAAAAAAGTTTTTGAGTGGCACAGGGTGACAGTGAAACCGTAAAGAAAAAAGTGTAATAGCATGTTACTTAGCTTTCCAGTGCCCAATATGGACATAGATATAATAATATTAACACTGTTAACTGGTTTTCAACTTTCAGAACAAATAATGGAAGACTTAATTATGGTTATTAAATGAAATGTAATTATTAACCTTAGTAAAATAAAAGTGGCCAGTTGAGAGATGGAATCAGACAGAACTGAAAGGAAAGGTAGTATTTCTATATAACTTATAACATACAGAGTCAAATGATACTGCCTTAGATTAATGAGACCAAATTTTAAAAAAGGTGGAGGGGGGACTGTAGAGGTGACCAAGAACAGAAATGGAATGATTATAAATACAGCTGATGGGACGGCAGAAGCAAACAAAATCAACATCTATGGTAACAGAAAGTAAACAGATAACATCTTAGGTTCATAAATAAAATGAGGTATAAAACATCTTAGAGACACAGAGGTCTGTGTCTCTAAAAAATTAAATAGCAGAAATGGGTAAAGATGAATATTATCTTTGAAGCAGAATTAGGTGTGCAACAGATGAAGGTGCTTTATGATAAATTTATTGTTTTTAAATCAAAAATATGTAATACTTCATAAAAACATAACCTTAAAAGATGTTTAAATAGACAGTAAACAAAAAATAGTGAAACTCAGTTAAGTCTAAACTGTTGATAACTTGGCTGTAAGTCTTAATGCAACTTTTCAAAGATTCTTCAAATAGAAAAGGAATTTGATAAAGAGAAAAATCAATCGTTAACCAAAATCTTAGATTATTTTAACAAAACTAGGCGAAAGGAAGGGTAGAAAAATATAGTAAGATTTCTTCTTGTTTGGGAACAATGTTATACATACTGTTTAAC
Organism: Aethalodelphis obliquidens; assembly: GCF_003676395.1. NCBI lineage: Eukaryota > Metazoa > Chordata > Mammalia > Artiodactyla > Delphinidae > Aethalodelphis > Aethalodelphis obliquidens. Next base: position 15,457,729 of record NW_020837945.1, read on the forward strand.
ATATCATATTGACAAAGATATCAATTCAGATAGAATCTTTAAAAATGTAAGGGTATCTTTTAGGGAAACAAGCTGTTAAAACTTCCAAACTGGAGCGCTCGTTCTTCGACTTAAAGAATCTAATGAAATCTACTGTATTTCCACCAAGAAAACCACTCACATAATAAAATTTTCCAGCTATTTTCGATAGAACTGATGACTTAACCATGAGCTGATTTTTTTTTAATTAATTTTTATTGGAGTATAGTTGCTTTACAATGTTGTGTTACTTTCTGCTGACAGCAAAGTAAATCAGCTATATATATACATATATCCTCTCTTTCTTGGATTTCCTTCCCATTTAGGTCACCGCAGAGCACTGAGTAGAGTTCCCTGTGCTATACAGTAGGTTCTCATTAGTTAGTTATTTTATACATAGTTTCTATAGTGTATATATGTCAATCTCAATCCCTTCCAATCCCCTTTTCCCCCCAGGAGCTGATTCTTTAAGGAAACCAATAAAATTGACAAACTTCTGCAAAGTCTCACCAAGCAAAATATGAGGAAAAAATGAATACATACATTCCCATTGGCATACAAAAATACTGTAATGGCTCTTTTCTTGAAATAAAATTTCTTGACCCTCCCCACATCCTTCTAACTACAGTAAAATTCACTGCTTTTCTTTATAGTAGAACTCCCCAAAAAAGCCGTTTATATTCACACCATCTCCATTTCCCTCTCTCCCAATTTCATTTGAGCCCACTGAAATCAGACCTTTTCCCCTCAACTCCATGGGAATTACTTTGTGAGGATCTGCGGCCTTCATTGCCAAATGGCAAATTTTGGGTCTTCTTAGACAGCATCTCAGCAACATTCAACAGGGTGATCATTCCCTCCCTGAAATCGTTTCTTCACTTGGCCTCAGATTTACCACCTCACCAGCAGCCCCCTGTCAATTCCATGGATCCTCCTTCTCCTCCAAACCTCTAAATCCTGGAGAGCCAGGGCTTGGTCCTCAGATCTCGCCTCCTCTTTGTAACACTCCCTACGAGAACTCATCCAGATTCACAGCGTGGACACGATCACTCATGGACTTACTGTACACTCTCATATTTATATTTGGTCTAATCTTGACTATTCTCTTGAACTTCGTACTCATGTATCCAACTGCATACTCAAATTACTACTTGTTTGTCTAACAGGCATTTCACATTTAACATGTCCAGAAACCTTGGTTCCTCCACCTCTAGTTAGGATATGTATCAAAATACTAACAATGGTTACATCTAGGTAATTTTTGTTTGCCTGTTTCTGCATTCAAATTATTAACCATAAACACATATTACTTTATAATCAGAAAAATGTTCAAAGAGACAACAAACCATAAACAAAAAAATACGCCTTTGGAAAAAATGCAATTCACATTTCTTTTGGCTGTCTTGAAGGCTCCCAAAGGATGTCAATTATTTTTTTCCCCCTTGATAATGGATACTTCCTCCACTAGTCAGGATATTGGTTTGTCACTATCTAGAAAATTCATGGGCAACTCTAAAACACAGCAGCCTCCACTGATATCTTCAAAGTAAACACAAAAGAACAAATTAAATTTTATAGAAATTTAAAATAAAAAGATGCTGTGATGTGGAAAAAGAGAATCCTGTTACAGGAAAATAAGGAGGAAAAACCCATCAAGTCAGGTCTAGCTCTGTGAACACGGGCAAATGTGTACCCTTGAGACTTAAGGAGGGAGCCCCTGCCCCTCCTGCCCCTCACAAAGCCCTTCGAAAAGGATAAAGTGCTAAACACCAAATATACGTAATTATGAAATGCAAAAGAATATCAATTTTAGGTATTTTAAAACAACCAGCAGCATGATATTGGAAAGAACGGGAAGTACTGGGATATAATTAAGGTTCTACAGACATTACCAATGGTGTGATCTATAAGATACCTGACCTCACCCTTTAGGTTCCCCATAAGGAAAACAACATCAACACTTACTCTAAGGATTGAATGGCTGGGCGCATTTAATAGCACAGTGCCTGGCATGAGATCATTAACATTTTATTATTATTATTGCCATCTTTATCCAAAAGATGATGAAAAGAATACTGCATTTTCAAAGGTTCTACAAACCCAAGAGTTAAACTACAAAATACAGAGATTCCTGAACCTTTAAGAATGAAATGTCAGTAAGCCTAATAAAGATCTCAACAAGATAAAAAGAAAATATTAAAATTATACAAGTCTGCTCAAGAAAATTGATAATTTCACAGACCCAAAGAATTAGCAACTGAAAGAGCACACTCACCCAATACAACCCACTTCCACACTTTGGTTACGGATGAGGAAACTGAAGCCCTTAGAGGGTCAGTCACTTAGAGGTTAAAAAGTTCCTCTGCCCCAGGTCCAAATATTACATTTCAATTCATATGACATGGCCTGAATAGCAAGGTTGTTTTGAGGGTGGGGGTAAAAGTGAGGAGGATAAAAAAAACAAGACTAGAGGGAAATGTCTCAAGTATCCTGTGTGTGTGATGAGAACGTTAGACAAATTAAAAGGGGATTTATGGAATAGAAATTTTTCCTTATTACTCAATATTTAGTTTATTAATTTCTGATTAACACTTCTTGGATTACATAATCTCATATATCGTTAAAAAGAATCTGACACCAAACTATGCTGAACTTAAATCAAAGTTTGTAGTTATACCCAACTACATATGGAAAATTAAACGAAGGACACACAGCTGGAGATATTTCACCAAAAGTCACTTTCCATATAGAATAATAAGTGTTCATGTCCCATATTCATAATGAAATAGTCATATGTTATTTTGTTTTCAAACTGTAAAAATTATAACCGTGATTCACATTATTTACTTCTGATTGCCGAGAGGAAGTGAAAGCCCTAAAACTAGATCTAGGTCAGAATGATCCTCTGTAGGTCTAAGACTTGACAAATATAGCATGCAAAGTAACTGAAAAAACAAGCAAACCACCAAAAAGGTGCCCTTCAAATTCCCAACCATTCCTTAAACACCTTCTCACCCCAACTCATAATAAATTTGAGTCAAAAAAAAGGATTAAGAGGAAAAAGTGTTAAGTAACAATGTTAATTAAATAAGGCAGCAGTTACAGTAGAGCAATTAGAATATGAATCACAGATATGAAACTTTTTAATTTTAGTAGAGGTACTAAATTGAAATGCTTTATTTAAAGATAACCTAATCCACTAATCCCTGGTAGGCACTATAGTACTAGGTATCTCAATATACATAGCTAAAACTAAAATTTTAAAATCTATTTCTTGTTATTGATGTTAACTTGGAAGTCAAAATTACCATCTCTAAAATGGAGATTAACGAGCTGTAGACTTTCCACCTGAGCCCTCAGATAGCTACTTTCCAATATACAGTCACAAGATTTAGTCAAATAAGTAATAATTTGAGGCCTGTAAAAAAAAAAAAAAAAGCTGAAATATTTCTCAGTTCAAATATTATTTGAGGAACAACTGAGTAGGTAAATACTATTGATTTTTTACCTGAGATGAAAATTATTTTGGCAGTATTGTCTTTCTAAATTCTATCCAAAAAAGTAACACCATTTCAGAAGCCTACCCTAACCATCTATCACAGCTATTCATTATTCTCAAATAGAAAAAAAACTATTAGTAATTATTTTCTATTTTATGAATTTACAACACTAAGTATTTATGTATTTACATTATTTGTTTGCCTTTCTCATCCATACAAAGCACCAAAACTTAGGATTGAGAAGAAGGAACAAGAATGAAACTCAAGTCCTTTGAACATATCAAAGTGCAGTAAACAGTTTAGGAGTTAAAATTAAAGTGGAATTATTCTTGAAGTCTGAAAGGAATGGCAAATAAACTAACCACAGGACAGCTTTCCCTCCTAGAAGAAGAATGAGTGTGTAAAGAGGGAGTGATGTTCCTGTTTGTATCCCAGATTCAAGAATGTGGGTTCCAAAGAATGCTGGCCTATCCAGGCAATGAATCAACCATTCCATTCAAACCAGACTAGCCTCACCACTCACTGAGAGCCACAGACATCACAGATGGGCATGCCCTACAGAGTAAGAGAGAGAGTGGTCCTCTTGGTATAGACACAATCAGAAGCTACAAGACATTATTATATATTCTTCTTTCCCTGAAAGTAATAGGAGAATAACAGAGAACCTTAGAACTATTTAGAGTAGCAGTCCCCAACCTTTTTGGCACCAGGGACTGGTCTCATGGAAGACAATTTTTCCACGGATGTCAGGGAGGATGGTTCAGGCGGTAATGTGCACGATGGGGTGCAGCAGATGAAGCTTCGCTCACTTGCCCACTGCTCACCTCCTGCTGTGCAGCCCAGCTCCTAACAGGGCCCAGTACCAGTCTGTGGCCTGGGGGTTGGGGACCCCTGGTTTACAGTACTGAAAGAAATGTATTCCTACTACATGTAATTTTTTGGATAGAACAGGCAAATTTTCAATTTTAAAATCATTTTAAAATAAAACATTTATTTGATCTGACTGTAAAAATAATACTTGATCATAGTAGGATACATAAGAGGAAAAAAAATCACCAAAAACTCCAAAGACAATCACATTTTCTTTTTCTACTCAGAAGTATGCGTCTGTGTGTAGTGTTGATATAAGTAGCAGGCAAGGATGACACTGTTGGCCATCCAGTTCCATTCGCCCCCTCATTTTCTAACCACATCCTGATTGTGCCCACAAATCTGCTCTCTACCTGAGGCCATGAGTTTCTGGGGTAGCAAACCCTAGTCCCAACCCAAGATGAATCCCAATCCATTTAAGCCAATCACAGTGGTCCCACTTCTCTTGACGTTGACTGATTTAGGCGTAAACTTACGCAATGCTGGCCCTAGTCCCAACCCAAGATGAATCGCAATCCATTTAAGCCAATCACAGTGGTCCCACTTCTCTTCACGTTGACTGATTTAGGCGTAAACTTATGCAATGCTGGCCCCACAAAGGAGAGGCTAGGGTGGTATTCACTATGAGGTCTTTGGGAAAGGCTTTTATCACTAATAAAGAGACATCACAGAAAAAAAAAAGTCTTCTTCCAAGAACCTCAGTTATATTTACTGGTACACTTGAACTTGTGCCAGTCATCTTGCAACCATAGGAGGAACTAGCCACAGACAAAAGAAAGACATATCCTACATTTTCAACCTTTTCCCACTGACCTTATTTTTAAATACATACAGATGCAGACACACAACCTTCTTGACCCAACCTCCCCCAACTAAAATCTCTCTCTTCCCTACTCTTCATTGCTATGCTTCTCGAAAGAGTGGTCAAAACAAGCTGCCTCCTCCACTAAATTATGCATTCATCACTGACATTCCTAAGGCTTTCTTAATTTCCCAAAACTTAGGCTTCTCATATCCTATGGTTTCAAGCCACATCTTACATGTTGCTATTTTAGCAATTAACACATGCTATAGTAATGGTCTGCCTGTCAGACTGTAACCTCTGAATAATTCTGTATTGCCAACATCTAGAAAAGTTCCTGGCATATCAAGGCACAAATATTTGTTTCATAAACCAAATGTACACCCAATACCTAACACGTAGGCATACCATGAATGTTGAAATAAGTTTAGCAACCCTACTACCTACTCACACCAGAATATGTGTTTGAGTGTAAACTGGGGAGAAGAACAACATGCACAGGAAGATAAGAGACCAAAGTGCCTTGAAACTTAAAAACACAATTATTCTTTACTCCCCAGGGATCAGAGAGCTGGTCAAAGTTAACTCAGTAGGAGAGAAGAGGATGTTTCCACACTGGTGTATGAGAAGCAATGGCAGGGAGGCGTGCTAGTATCTGAGCAGCTCTGCCACTGGTGAGCACTGTTGCCAACCTGCTCCAGAGAGGAAAAGGTGTCCCAGACCTCCTGGGGTCTGGAACAGGCAACAAACCAGGCCAGTGACAACAGACTTGTGCTCAAATGCAAAACACGTTTTTTTTAAAAACCCAGAGAAATATATCTAGAGCTTGAACAGTACTTGCAACAGTCCAAGAGACAATGAAGCAGGCAAAGTTGGTCGTAGCTAAGACTCATCCCTAAGCAGCATTTCCTTTGATATCTCTGGATGACAACTGGGAATGAAGGAATGAAGCAAAGATCCCTATTCAGCTGGGCAAAATTCTTTTCTACTTCAAAAGTCTCTTACTAATGTAGGAAAACTGATTAAAAGGGCAATGTCTTTTTTCTTACTTCCCCTTCTAATTTTAGTAGTAAATCCTATCTAGAGAAGCCCTGCTGGGAACACTCCTCAGAAAAACAGAGTAAATAGAGACATCAGGTACTCTGAAAATGTAAAGTGTCTTGGGCCAAGATTTGACAACCACTTTACATTTTATAAAATAACAGTTCAGTGCAAAATACTCAGTAATGAAATTACTGATCTTACCAAAACGCACTTACTCCAAATTGACAAACTAATAATTACAACCTAATAAGTTCACTGAAAGACTAATAAATCTTTTATAGCCACCTATTTTATAGCAAACTCTCTGATGGATAAGTACATCTCCTCACTGATTTAACTGACTTCCAAAAGACGCTGGCACATTTTAGAGAAGGAATAAGGCATTAAGGATATGAAGAAACCAGCAAGTAGGGTCTTCCCATTTTTTCAATAAGACCCTAAGAGTTCATCTCCTTAGGCCAAAAACATCTCCCCTGGGAATCCTAGAGGATGACCAGTCAGTAAAAAGAAGAGACTAATGACAGGGGGAAAAAAAAAAGGCAGAAGAGGGAGGTAAGATATTCCCCATACCAGGTTTAGTCTATAACCTTAGAGGTGGGATATTGACAAGGTCCAGGCACAAAGGAACTGAAAAAATGACCCCACTATATAAAACACTTTTTAATGTAATTGCACTTTAATGGGGGATGGGGAAGTGGAGTAAAGCTAACCACTATGACTCTGATTCAATCTAAGAAATGACCAATTAAAAAAGTGAAAATGACTTTACCAGATAGAAGCTAAGAACAGTTATTTTCTTACAAAAATATCCTTTGGGGACTTCCCTGGTGGCGCAGTGGTTAAGAGTCCGCTTGCCAATGCGGGGGACATGGGTTCGGGCCCTGGTTGGGGGGATCCCACATGCCGCGGAGCGGCTGGGCCCATGCGCCACGGCTGCTGAGCCTGCGCTCTGGGGCCCGCGAGCCACAGCTGCTGAGCCCATGTGCCGCAACTGCTGGGGCCCGCGCCCCTGGAGCTCCTGCTCCGCAACGAGGGAGGCCACTGCGGTGGGAGGCCCGCACTGCAGCGAAAAGTGGCCCCTGCTTGCAGCAGCTGGAGGGAGCCCGCGTGCAGCGGCGAAGACCCAACGCAGCCAAAAGTAAATAAATAAAATACATAAATTTATAAAATATATATATATCCTTTGATTACTAACTTTCCTAAGGCATTAAGAAAATGACTTAAATTTATTTTTAAAAGAATATGATTTGCACACAGCTTCACCTGCACCGATGTAACATTTTCTAAACGGTGCCAGTACTGAGAAAGGAGCCAGCAGCCCGCCAACTCCACTGCATGCCCACAGTGCTCCTAGGACAGTCATTAACAACCAAGATCCTGGCAACCACTATTTCTTTGTTCCTTATATTTGCTTGGGGACAATTTTTATGATCCTACTAATAGTCTCTAAATTGTCCCTGATCCTAAATAAAACAAAGGATCTGTTCCAGAGGAGTGATCATATTAAAGAAAAGTATTAGATGTATAAGAGGTTTAGCATCTAGACAACCCAAATTATATTTTGCTCAATCCAATTCTAAGTCAATTACAAGGAAAAAGAAGTCAGAAGACAAATTTTCTTTCTATCTCAGGAGATGAACTAAATGATTTAAATCCAGGTGCTTCCTCAATCCTTACACCAATGATGGAAACAGAAAGTAGAATTCTAAATGATCAAGGGTTTCAATTCGGTGCATATTTAAAATAACTTAAGAGGTACAACATACACCGTTTTCTCTTTCACTCTTTAAAAAACCCCAAGTTTCAAAACCACAGAACTAAAATGAATCCATATTATACTAGTGCAGCAACTGACAGTTTACTGAACAAACAGCCAAAGCACGTTCACTGTTCCATGGAGATAAACAGAAGACATGTATCTTCATTAAGAAACTTACACTCTAGTCAAAAGGATGGTCAAAATGTTTGACACAACCTTTCTGAATTACTAACGGGTGCAAGAAGCCACATGATAAACATATTTACTGTTTATCATGGATAATTTTTCTATATTAGCACAAACATGTCATTTAAAGAAAATACAATACTTAGAAGTAACTGGCAGGTAAATTTACATTCTAAATGTTCACTGCAAGTCAGTTATGAGAATCAAAAAATGAGTTCTGTCCTGATGTTAATAAGCAGGAAGGGGGTAGACAGGTTACTAACCCTGCTGGACCACAGTGCCCTCAATTACAACATGAAGAATAGGTTAGATGCAGGATGGCAGATGTTATTTCTTCAAAAGCCAATTCCAAATAACTGGTGAAAACTGCCTCTAGAGCATTTTGCTGGGACTGTTAGATTCCTTTAATAAAAAGCCATGTCCTATGTTACTTGCCCTCAGAAGTTGGGTGTTTGAGATGCTGCTACTGATTTGTCAGAATGTTCACTTGAGTTGTTTTCCCAGTAGCAGCCACGTGCTGTACACCCACGCTTCTCCTCACTCTTTCCTCTGATCAGTCCGTGAAATGCAGCTCAGGGAGGCTGCAAAATGTGGCTGTGTAACCAAGCGCTTCCCTGATTCTGAAGAACAGACAATAACAACTAATGCGTACTGATGTTTAATATGGAGCCAGCACTGTTCTAACTGCTTAACACATATTAATGCACTTTACAACAACCCCTATGATATATATTCTATTATCATCATCCCATTTTACAGATGAGAAAAAGAGGCACAACTAAGTGAAGTAACTTGTCTAAGGCTTCACAGCAGGTAAGTAACAAAGCAAGAACTTGACCTTCAGCAGTCTGGTTCCAGATGGCCCACTTTTAAGGACTTTGCTTACTGCTTCTCTGTCAACTGTACAGTGATCAAATCTACAACTTCAGTTTTCTTAATGCTATGCACTAAGCCAGAAGCCCAGGTTTCATGGTGGTATAAGTCTATATTTTATCTGCAGTCTTGAAATGTTTACTTTCTCCAAGGGGCCTGGATTCTGGCAAATAATGCTCAAATTACCCATACCTTGAGCTTCAGCATATTATCTTGTTTGGCATATTTTAAAAAATCGTAATAGTTTTCTAAGTCACCCATTCAGCCACACAAAATACACCCTCCATTTAGTAGAACCCTCAGAAAATGGAGTTTAGGGTTAAAGCAATTCTCCCATTAACAGAACATTAGTCAGAAAATTGGGAGGACGAGATGATTCTTAAAACGTAAGTCTGGGAGAGGATCAGCACTGTGAAGAGAAGTAGCCAGGGGAATGCCACTTCCCAAGTGATTTGCTGGATGTGAAGTCTTATTAATCCTTGTTAAAAGGGCCCCTTGTAAACCTGGCCCCCAAAAATGCAGACTTCAAGGAGTAACAGTGATCTTTCAAGGAATTTGTTATATACAAACTATACTCCAATGTGCAGATTATCTTCTGGTGGTCCCATTATACCCTTTTTACCTATTACTACACTTCAAATCATACCCATGAAACAAACCAACCGTCTGGCTTGTCTCCAAATTCAAAATACACGGTATTATATGTAATAGGCAACAATGTATTTTTTGTTATTTCCATTCTCCACATCAACAATGCAATAAGAAATTTACACTTAAGCTTCTAATCTTTAAAATACAGCATAAAAAGAATAGAACTACATGTGAAATAAAAGTTAAAATGAATTAAGAACATGTGAAAGAATGACAGCTTTCAAGAGGAAATCACGTTTTAAAAAAAAAGTACCCCAGTTGTTGAAAGAGTGTTACTGGCAGTGGTTAACAAACTCTTTATGTTCCCCAACAGAAAAGGGGTGGCATAAACCCAAGTTATATAACATGCAGGTACTACTGTTACCCTATATCTTGAAGATGAATGTCTTTCTGATTTTATATAAAAGTGAATTTTCAAAAAATCAAGGGTTTATTATTTTCTTCCAAATGAATCATCTTGCACTCACCTTAGACGCCCTAATCCCTAAAAACTTCATGATTTTTAATGTCTTCTAGTCCCAAACGTAAAGCATCTTTTTCTACTACAGAATGTTTTAATGAGCTACCGTCAATAAGAATCAGTCATTCTTCTGACCACAGATAAGGGTCAGATCCCCCCCACTCCACATTTCCCTTCCCTAAACTCTGTTAGCAACAGGGACTGTATGCTTGGGTCCTGTGCTCATTTTTAAAGCAAGAAGTAATGATCCGAGATGGAAAGACACCAGCGCCATCACTAAGACAATGATCCATATGGTTTGCCTTTCACCCGACAGTGCTTTCAGACAGTGCTTTCAAGACTTGACCCAAAGAGACTTGTTAATTTCACCCACATTCTCCCTCCTCTCCTCTCTGCCACCAGAAACAACTAGTGTATGTATGAAAAGCCAGGGGCCGTGAAAACCACGAGGAAGGCTCCTTTTGTGTTCTCCTAAAGAAATCTTTATGAAGAACAAATTAAGTTCACTTTCTGAAATGTATAAACCACAAAACAACAAAACCACAAAAGGGAAACTAAGTACAATAAGAAGAGTAAATATTTTTGTTACACTACTATTAAGAGGTGACTCCTAGCTGCAAATTTCTTCCTCAGTTTTAGCTCTCTCCAGCACAAACTTCTCAGGCAGTAGGTCACGAGGCTGCTCTGTGTTTACCCACCACCTCAGCGCTCCTTGGCCACTTCCTAAGAGCGCTGGCACCTCACCCACTGATTACCTGTATCAACACAGACAACCCCAGCTTCAGGCCTCTGAAGCAACCCCTCTTGAGTGCTCCTTGGCCTTTTACAGTGGAGGCATGTGATGAGAGTATCTGCACCAGCTGTTCCTAATTACCTCTCAGGCTGGGGCGAATGACTCAGCAACCCAACTTTTTTTAAGGAGTCATCTACCTTGTTAGCCAACCAACATATTGAACAATGGTAAACCACTTGACAGAGCCACAGGTTAAACAACAATAATGCACGATGCCATGCCATCACTTAAACCAAGGCCATCCTACTCCCAGCTGACTCACCAAGTGTTTTTTCCCCAGGCTTCTTTAATCCAAAGGCTGAAGTGGCAAGCGCCTTCAAGCCCAGCCCAGCCCTTGCACCACTACCCAAGACCAGGAAGAAGCAGCCGGCCTCTTCCCACTTCTCTGCTTGACCATGTGAAGCGCTCAAGCGCTCTGACACTAACACCTCCGGTGTTTCCACCCTTTATCTTTCGGAACTGCTTGAAATGCAAACCCTCCTGGATATAAGCAGTGTTATACTACATGAACAAAGACCTAGTCGTGGCACCCTCCAGACCCAATACTGATAGAATTCTCCCAAAAGATAGGCATCCCTACAAAACAGCCTTTGTTCCTTCAAGCGTGACATTGGAGCCTGTTTTTCCCACACACGTTCTTTCACAATCACTACTACGCTATACCTTGAATCAGCCCGAATTCAACGCAGAAGGCTCACTGCACAAAAACCTTCTGTACAATTCTACTCAGTGACATTAAACTACCGTGCAAGAAAGAGAAAGCCATGGCACTCGCGTTTCATTAGACAAGCACAAAGCTGGTGTCTCTACGATCAACACCCACTCTCACCCGACTGTGGGAGTCTTTAATTACAACGCGCGGGCAAAACTCCAACAAAGGGAGCCCTGGGATCTCCGGGCCCCCAAACCAATCTTCGCTAAACCCAGCCCCGCAGGGTGGTATTTTTTGCTCCAGCCACGAACTCGGCCTTTCTTACGTGATTACACGCGCGACCTACACCCAGGCTGGGCAGACGGGAGGCAAACAGCTCGCCGGACGCGGCGGCTAACGAGGGTGGTGGGAGAGGGCGGAGGGACGATACTGAGCCGGGCCGGCCGCGCGGGCGGTGCTGATGTGTCACAGCCCCGGCGGGCCGCGCGCCGGCTGGGGATTGGGGGGGGGGCCGGGCTCGGACCCGGGTGCCCGAGAGGCGGGGGGGGGGGAGCGGGCGCCCAGGCCCCAGTACATCCCGGCCCCCCGCCGGCCGGCCCGTGATAAAGTACAGCGCGGGCCCGTAAACAACGGCGCCGGCCGCGCGCGGGGCCACGGGGCGCCGACCCGTCGCCCCTTCCGGCGGACGAGGCCACTTCCAGGAAGGGGAGCTGCAGCCGCCCCCCGCGGGCCCCGCTTAATGCCCCCCGCCCAAAAAGCAGCAGCCCCGGTCTCCCTCACCGCCTCCCCAGGACCTGCCCGCGGACCGCCCCTCACAGGCCGGCGGCCCAGACCGCGCGCGAGACGCCGCCGCGCGGACCCTGCCGGGGAAGGGCGCCCGGGACAGGCGAGCCACTCACCAGAGGCGAGGCGCGACGCAGCCCGACTGACGGCAGCGAGCGAGCCTGGCGGGCCGCGCGGGCAGCTATCAGGTGACTCACTCCGTCTCCGCGGCCGGCCGCCCCTCCCCTCTCCTTCCTTTCCCTTTCCTCCCTCGCCTCCCCTCCCTTCCTCTCTCGTTCCTCCCCTTCCCTCCGCAGCCGCGGCCTCCGCCCCCTCCCGGCGCCCAAGCCCCGCCCGCCTCGCGAGGTCCCGCCCCGTAGGCCTGCCTCGCGAGACCCCGCCCTTCCCGCTCTGTAGCGCCTAAACCCCGCCCTCACTAGAGGCCCCGCCCCGCCAGCCAGGAAGCCTCGGTACGCGGATCCCTGCGGCTTCCTGCGCGTAGCCGAAGCCCACACGAGGGGATGCAGGGAGGTATCGCGCAAGCCCTGGGCAGGGCAGGCCTCGAGGAGGCGGCGGCGGGGTCCCGCAACCTCCGTGGCAGCGCCCCTGTGTGAGCGCAGGCCGCAGCCTGAACGAAAAAGCCACCCGAGGACCACCTCCTCCTTTCCTGCTGAAAGCAGAAAGGAAAAGCCTGACGGCCTGCTCGCTCTAAGTGTTGCCGGGATACCCGGAATCGAGTGCCAGCGGACACCAGGAGGGAGGACGAGAGCCGGCCACGTCCCTCCCCAGACCAGACCCCCTCAGGGGTAGCTTCTGGCAGCCCCCGCAGCAGAGCTTCTCCTCTGCCTTCTCCTGGGGGTGGCGGGGCGCCCAGGTTCGCAAGGTTCTTGAGCTTCTTGATAGGGATGCATCAAGTGCATCCAGGATTTTGTAGAAAGCATCTGGCAGCCCTACTTTTGTCTGACAGTGAAAACAGTGGCGTCAGCTAACAGGTGTTCCCTTTACGTGGTGGCCGCCAGGAAACTTGGAACCAGGTTGAGTGCCCAGTGGTGTCAGCCGGCTCATCTTAAGCCCAGGTCAGGCTTTCATCTTCTGCTGCTTATTCCGGTGTTCATCCAATTGTTGGTGTTAAAATTAAGTTCCCAAGCCATTTAGCATCTCTGGAGTTCAAAGCACTGACTGTGCGAAAAGATGTGCACCTGGCAAAGCCTACGCTTATCAATCTAAAGGGAGACCCGAGCGCTCTGGCACTGTGCCAGCCGACCTGATTGGAGTTGGGATCTTGTGAAGGGATTTTGCCGTTGGTTTTTGAGTTCAGGTCGAAAGACAGAAAGAAGTCGATGGCTGGACAGCATCAGCACCAAGATGTGTGGGCTCATTCTTGCACACCGGAAGACAGCCCTGGACCTCTCAGGGCAAAAAAAGACTGCCACGTTAATGAAGTCAGGTATTATCACTAACATGACTGCGTTTGTATTCACAGGCGGTGAGACTTAGGGACATTTGAGTTACATCCAAAATACACGAGAAAATAATGAGTGAAATCGTGTGGGAGTCCAAGGGGTAAAGTGATTCACTGTGACCTAGAATTTGGGCAGTAGGTAACATTTGCATTGGGTCTTAACTGGGAAGAATGGGGCCCTGCAGTCCAGGGAGGGAAGAGCGTATGCAATAGTCCAGACGTAGGAGGCAGATGGCATTTCAGGCTACCTGAGTTCATGGTGGGGTAAAAATATTTAGTTAGAAAGGAGGAAAGAACAATTGGAAATAGACATGGAAGGACTGGGGTTCTTACATGCACCTGAGCATTTTTGAGGCTTCACTCACCTTCCACCCAAAGCCAGTGGAATTCTAGTCTTCCTTCATCCCACACCTTTGCAATTTCTTCAAGAGGAAGAACAGACCCTTCCTCTTTGTGAGGAACTCTTCCTTCTGTACTCTCAATAAATGGCAGTGAAAGTTTCTAGCATATGCTCTGATATGTTAAATTATTTGAAAAGTCTTACAAAGGTATATCAAGGTGTTGAGAATATCAAGGCTGTTAGGAGTTACTCTCAAACTTTAGTGTTCATAAGAATCTCTGGATAGCCAGGACATGGAAGCAACCCAAATGTCCATCAACAAAGGAATGGATAAAGAAGATGTGGTACATATACACAGTGGAATATTACTCAGCCATTAAAAGGAACAAAACAGTGCAATTTGCAGAGGCATGGATAGACCTAGAGACTGTCATACAGAGTGAAGTAAGTCAGAAAGAAAACAAATATCGTATAATATCGCTTATATGTGGAATCTAGAAAAATGGTACAGACGAACTTACTTGCAAAGCAGAAATAGAGACATAGATGTAGAGAACAAACTTATGAATACCAAGGGGGGAAGGGGGATGAATTGGGAGATTGGGATTGATATATATACACTACTATGTATAAAATAAATAACTAATGAGAACCTACTGTATAACACAGGGAACTCTACTCAATGCTCTGTGGTGACCTAAATGGGAAGGAAATCTAAAAAATGAGGTGATATATGTATATGTATAACTGATTCACTTTGCTGTACAATAGAAACTAACACAACATTGTAAAGCAACTATATTCCAGTAAAAATTAAAAAAAAAAAAAAAGAATCTCTGGGGTACTTGTTAAAAATGTAGATTCCTGGGCTCTGCCCCCAAAGATTCTGGTTTCATAAGTCTGAATGTGACCCAAGGATCTGCATTATTTTTAATAGTTAAAATCACATCACTTGAGAAGTACTGAGTTAAAGTTTATGGTATATATTAGGTACAGGGCAAAAAAACAAAATTAGAGAATGATATAAAACCAAGTCAGAATGGGAAGGGCCTCATGCACTGTGCCTACAGTTTGAACTTTATCCCATGGGCTGAAGGGAGTGTGTAGAGGTATTTAAGTCATGTGATTGTTTTTAGAAGCTAATTCTAGAGAACCTCATTCACTCCATTTCCATTGCCTTAGCTCCTTCTGTCTCTAAATATTCATTCACTCATTAAATCAACGATATTTGGAGGTTGAACAAATTGTTTTAAACTGTAAGCAATTACCAAGATAAAACAAGAATAGGTCGCCACAAGTTGAAAAACTGCCAGTTCACACTTCTTCCCTCAAAAATGATTATGAATTAAAGCCCTACCACCCCTAGCCCTAGGTTGAAAGATTTTTGTAAAAAATGAACATATTTCATTAGAAGACAGGCTTCCTTGAGCAGGATGGGCAAACATACCCCAGTGTTTACCTGCTATCTGAAATGAAAGGTAAGGTGAAAGGAATGTAGCCTCTGACTTGGGATATTCACAGCTTCTAAGATTTAAAAAAGGCAGAAATTATAAAATAAGCTACAAGGATATATTGTACAACACAGGGAATATAGCCAATATTTTATAATAACAATAAATGGAGTATAACCTTTAAAAATTCTGAGTCACTATATTGTACACCTGTCACATATAATATTGTACATCAGCTATACTTCAATTTTTTTTGAAGGCAGTAAAAGAGAAAAAAAGAACACAATATTGGAGCAGTAGAACTTAATGTGACAGGGGCCAAATTGGTGAAAGAGGTGCTACTTGAATACCAGATTGAATGACAACCAAAGTGGCACAGTGTAGGGTCCAAGTAGGGAAAAATTCTTGTGCCTCCAAAAACCAACTGGAGTAACTCTTTTGTCACTCTCCCCATTGAGAAGGGGAATCTGTTGTCCATCCACTCGAATCGGGGTTGGCCCTGTAACTGCATAGCCAAGAGAACACTGCAGAAGTGATGCTCTGTTAGTTCTGGGTCTAGTCTTTGGATTGGCATCTCCCACTTCCTCTTTCTTGGGACCCTCCCTCACAGACAAGTCACCATGCTGTGACAAGCCCAGCATGGGACATGTGTAGCCTCTCCAGGCAACAGCCCTAGCAGAACAACCAGCCAATAGTTGGCATTAAATGTGTCATGTGAGCGAGCCACCTTGGTTGTTCTGTTTTAGTCAAGTTCATACATGTACATCCAGCCCCAGCCAAAAGGAAAAAAAAAAAATACTCCGAATGGAGCCCAGTCAACTCATAGACTTATAAGATAGTAAAATGATTGCTGATTTAAACCACTAAGTCTTGGGGTGGTTTGGTTAAAGAAAATATCTGATAATGAAGTAGAGCCTGAAAATGTAGTTAAATTTTGTGAGAAGACCCACAAGCGCGATGGTCAAGGCTTAGAGGAAAGTTCAGATAAATAAAACAAAATATGTAGAAGAGACTGGTTAATTTTAAACTGTGTTAAGCTCCTTGATCTGAGGTGACACTTGAGATTTTCCTCAATTACAAATTAATTGTGCCCCCAATTTCTCTCACTCTGCTGTATATATTTATCTAATGAAGTAGAGAAATTGTTATTCTCTCAGAAGCTAATGCTAAAAGTCATACTCAAAAAATATATATATATGTATATGTATATATACATACACACATATAAATGCTTATGGGTAGAAGGTGAGACCCTCAGGATTCTGAGCATAGCCTGACTTCTCTGCACAACTGGGGAGATAAGAGAGTTGGAAGCAGCAGACTGCACAGAGTTTGATGTAACCAGTCCCTCAAGCCCAAAGTTAAAGTCACTAAATATTTGGTGCACGTGCCCTTCCTGTGGAGCCAGTGATGTTTGTACTTGGTACTGAGTCAGAAACAGCAAGTTGAGCCTTCAGGCACAGTCACATGTCTGCAAAGGGCAGAAAGATCCAGCCTGATAGCTTTGTTACCTGTATTTGTTGAGGTTTACACCCAGAATTATACCTGCAGCTCTTGGTCTTTTATTTTCAAAATTCATGCAGGTGTTAAATTCTACTTCATAATATATTTGTCTTCACAAAATTGTTCTCAAAAAAATTGTTTTTGGGCTTCCCTGGTGGCGTAGTGATTGAGATTCTGCCTGTCGATGCGGGGTACACGGGTTCGTGCCCCGGTCCGGGAAGATCCCACATGCCGCGGAGCGGCTGGGCCCGTGAGCCATGGCCGCTGAGCCTGCGCGTCCGGAGCCTGTGCTCCGCAACGGGAGAGGCCACAACAGTGAGAGGCCTGCGTACCGCAAAAAAAAAAAAAAAAAAAAAATTTTAAGTAAAACTGACAGAACTAGCAGAGGTGCCGTATTTTAACTCATAGTTTCTTTCACCTCTGACATGCACTGTTTCATTCACCTAGAGCAGCGGGTCTCCACAGAGGCCGGTTTTGCCCCGCAGGAGATATTGGTATTGATATGAGACAGGGGCGGCAGGGAGGAATGCTACTGGTATCTAGTGGGTAGAGGCCAGAGATGCTGCTCAACAACCTACAATGCACCAGGGAGTCCCCATGGATAAACTGCACTGTGAATATAGACTCCTTATTCTCCATTCACAGCAAAGAATTCTCAGGCCCAACACATCAATAATGTCAAGGTCAAAAAACCCTCAATTAGATGTACTCATGCTCCAATATGAGAAATGTGTACATAAATTAAAAGAAGGAATAAAGGGAAATAAATAAGTAGAAAGAAAATACAAGGAAACCAGGGAAGAAGCTTAACGTACATATCACAAAACAGATATCCTTGACAAAGATGACCTCCAGAATTCTCTGCCATCTCCTAGCAGTCAGGTAAAAAGGGAAACCTGTTAAGTCAATAATGAGCTACCTAGGGGTTGGATAGGAGTGATCACCGTGGGAGGAAGAAGTACTGAACTCTGAGAGAAGACGAAAAAATGGGCACGGGCTATGACCCCCATCACAACAACACATTTCCTGGACTGGGGTGCCAGATGTAGGAAGTGCTTTGGAAATAGAGTGGAATGAGTAACCTCTGAGGTTTAAAAGTTATCAAATAAGATGGACCTATGGGGTCAGAGGAGAGATACACATACTGCCATAAAGAGATAGAACCGTCACTCAGGGGTGCTGGATTTTCTCCACTGGACACTCCTGATTCCCTGTACAGTCTTCCCCACCCTGCTCTGTGCCCCGGGAAGCTGTTCTCTAGGTGCAACATCCAGAGCGTCCCCTGCTTCCTCACTTCTGGTCGTACTTGGATAACCAGAGGTGTCAGCAGGAAGGCAATTGTCTCCCATCCCAGGCGGTAGGTTGGCTCTAGCTATGTTCCTCTAACAAAGGCCCAGCGGCTCTCAGGCAACCTCTACGTAGAGCTACAGCCGAAGCAACACCTTTCTAGGGGTGGTGATAACTCCCCACCTTGGTTAGCCCCAGGGTGCGTCGCTGTCCCTTGGCAGGTTACTTGCCCAGTCCTATCTGTTTCCTGCCACTTCTGGGACTTATTCACCAGGTCAAGACTTGGGGATAACCAGAGTGAATATATTAATACATACAAGGAAAGAATGTGACTGCCAAGAAGAGGAGTTCATCAAAATCTGAAGCCAACAAGAGGGGAGCCAGAGGTGCAGACACAGGCAACACATCCCTGGCACTGTGGTGTGAGAGTGAGGGTAGGTCAGCCAAGGACACAGTAGAGGTAGACCCTGCTTTTCAAAAGTTCATTTTACACCACTTTGGTTTTACAGAATACCTACATTAGTACTTATTTTTGTTAACCAAAAGAAATCTAAAGAGGATTTTTATTTTTGCAAAAAAGGAGAAAAATGAAAATAGCATTCAGCTTCTGTTTTGCAGTGAGCCTTTATAGAGGCAGTGCACATCCTGAATGTCAAGAGTGGCGCCACCCAGCCCCTTCCCCGGGAACTACACTCAGCCTCTCAACATTAAGCTACCATAGCTTGGAACTATGTCTGAGCATCTGTGTTTTATCTCAGTTTATTTTGTGCATTCATTAGCAAGATGTGTCCTAAAGTAATTACTTCTTCACTTTATGCCATTTCAGCTTATGAAAGGTTTCATAGAAACACTCAACTTTCTCAGAAAGTGAAGAAACCTGCATTTTATTCCCAGGCAGGACATGGGGAGGATGGAAGCTGAGGGCTACCCGTGTCTTGGTTCCATTAGATTAGGCACCTAGGTCACCCCATTAACATCACTCTTTGATTTCTTTCTAATGATTTGCTTTGCATATACATCTGCCTACAGAGAGAGATCATCTGATTAGTGAGCATCAACATTTGGTACATTTGCTGGCAATACTCTCTTCATAAACTAATAAATCATCTTTCTGGTTATCTTCCTGCCTCTGTAGCTTTGGGTGGGTGTGCATCTGAAAGACAGATCACCACTGATATGTCCACAGTTCAGGTTTCTGATCTGCAAGTACAGAATCGTACTGAATGTGACAAGGTAAAGCCCCAGGTGACCTGGTCTAGGTGGTACCTCCTTCACAGGAACTCTCCTGGTATTCATCACTAGTAACCTTTAGATAAGGGGCACTTTATTCCCCCATTTATGTCCCTTTCTCTAAATCCCTTTTTGGCAAACACTGCTAGTTGTCTACTCAATATCCATTCCCCCTTCTTCCTTTCTATTATAATTGAATGTGTGCTTAAAAACACTTGAAAACACCTCCCCAGACTCCCTTAGTCATGTGACCTAGTTCTGGCCAACCAGATATAGGTATATATGCACTCAATGGAACTTCCAAGAAAGCTCTTACTTTCCTGATAACAAAAGACCAAATCAGCCAGTATGCAATTTTGCCTTCTGCACTCTCTGCCTTGTATGATTGAGGTGGGGCTCTTTTCTCTCATCCTTGAGTATGAGAAACACACTCTAAGGATAGCAGGCCAGGAAGCTAGGAAACAGCTCAGGTCCTTGACAGCTTCCTTGAGCAGCTGACCAGCCCTGATTGTGGGGTTCACACCTCTTATCATACAGGGGAAAGAAAACCCTAGTCAGTTAAGGCTTTCAGAGTTGGGTGTCTATTACATGAAGCCAAATGCAGCCTTGACTGATAAGTTTTCTTAATTTCAAGGCTTTGCCAAGTCCCCCATATCATTCTGTTTAAATGCATGAACTGAGAACCCTGAAGTCATGCATCCTAGGTTATGTGGGAATAAATGAGTTGTTATGATCATAGGCAAACTATGCATATGACCCTGGAAGCTAGAACAAATAGCAGTGAATAGCAGTATAATCATGTTGAGAGTATTAGAAGAACAAAGAATTGATATTATTATGAAATTACAAAGAATATTATATGTTATTGACTTCTGGATTGCCATATCCTCTTAGATATAACTAGGTCACAAATAAGAAAACAGAGATGCAGTTAAGTCAGTAAAAATACTCTGATAAAATTCCAGGAAATCGCTCTTTTGAAACATGGGACAGCTGCCAAAGGGGGGAAAAAAAGGAAGTTAAAATCTTTCAAAACAATTTCATGGATTTTAGCTCTGCAGAAACATTGGAAAGCATAAGAAATTGTATGGAATTATTCTGATAATTTAAACTCTTCCTCTTTTATTATGCATTTTATAACTGGATGATCAAAGTCTGCATCATAGTTAGATTACACGAATTGAAAGAGACATATCCACTTACAGCAGCCAAAATAAAGAAGTCCAAGCACCGCAAGCAGCATGAGGGGTAGAGACTCAGGCACTCCAGGATCATGACAACTTGCGGTGGGAATACAGGAGGATGGGGGCGATGGCTGCTTCTTCTAGACACTAGGGAATGCAGCTGGACCTGGATCCAAAGCAGGCTCTCCATATCGACCAGGCCCGGAAGACAACGCGCAGCTGGAGGACAAAGCGGAGCACAGAAGGCTGACCACCCTGTGCCTTTGGATTGGAGAATTTAACCCATTTATATGTAAGCTGTATGGCTGACAGGGTCTTGTGCTCCAGCCAGCTATCAGGGCTGAGCCTCTGAGGTGGGAGAGCCGAGTTCAGGACATTGGACCAACAGAGACCTCCCGGCCCCACATAACATCAATCGGCGAGAGATCTCCCAGAGATCTTTGTTTCAACGCTAAGACCCAGCTCCACTCAACAACCAGCAAGCTCCAGTGCTGGACACCCCATGCCAAACAACCAGCAAGACAGGAACACAACCCCACCCATTAGCAGAGAGACTGCCTAATATCATAATAAGTTCACAGACACCCCAAAACACACCACCAGACGCTGTCCTGCTCACCAGAAAGACAAGATCCAGCCTCATCCACCAGAACACAGGTACCAGTCCCCTCCACCAAGAACCCTACACAACCCACTGAAAAAACCTTACCCACTGGGGGCAAACACCACAAATAATGGAAACTATGAAATTGCAGCCTGTGTAAAGGAGACTCCAAACACAGTAAGTTAAGCAAAATGAGAAGACAGAGAAATACACACCCAAAGAAACTTGGCAAGCCAGAAGGGATTGGCAGGACATATTTAAAGTGATGAAAGGGAAAAACCTATAACCAAGATTACTCTACCCAGCAAGGATCTCATTCATATTCGACAGAGAAATTAAAAGCTTTACAGACAAGCAAGAGCTAAGAGAATTCAGCACCACCAAACCAGCTTTACAACAAATGCTAAAGGAACTTCTCTAGGCAACAAAAACACAAGAGAAGAAAAAGACCTACAATAACAAACCCAAAACAGTTAAGAAAATGGTAATAGAAACATACATATCAATAATTACCTTAAATGTAAATGGATTAAATGCTCCAAACAAAAAACATAGACTGGCTGAATGGATACAAAAACAAGACCCATATATATGCTGTCTACAAGAGACCACTTCAGACCTAGGGATGCCTACAGACTGAAAGTGAGGGGATGGAAAAAGATATTCCATGCAAATGGAAATCAAAAAAAGCTGGAGTAGCAATTCTCATAACAGAAAAAATAAACGTTAAAATAAAGACTACTAGAAGAGACAAAGAAGGACACTACATAATGATCAAGGGATCAATTCAAGAAGAAAATATAAAAATTGTAAATATTTATGCACCCAACATAGGAGCACCTCAATACATAAGGCAAATGCTACAACCATGAAAGGGGAAATTGACAGTAACACAATAATAGTTGGGGACTTTAACACCCCACTTTCACCAATGGACAGATCATCCAAAATGAAAATAAATAAGGAAACACAAGCTTTAAATGATACATTAAACAAGATGGACTTAATTGATATTTATAGGACATTCCATCAAAAAACAACAGAATACACTTTCTTCTCAAGTGCTCATGGAATATTCTCCAGGATACATCATATCTTGGGTCACAAATCAAACCTTGATAAATTTAAGAAAATTGAAATCCTATCAAGTATCTTTTGCGACCACAATGTTATGAGACTAGATATCAATTACAGGAAAAAATCTGTAAAAAATACAAACACATGGAGGCTAAACAATACACTACTAAATAACAAAGAGATCACTGAAGAAATCAAGGAGGAAATCAAAAAATACCTAGAAACAAATGACAATGAAAACATGATGACCCAAAACCTGTGGGATGAAGCAACAGCAGTTCTAAAAGGGAAGTTTATAGCCATACAATCCTACCTCAAGAAACAAGAAACATCTCAAATAAACAACCTAATCTTATACCAAAAGCAATTAGAGAAAGAAGAACAAAAAACCCCAAAGTTAGCAAAAGGAAAGAAATCATAAAGGTC
Source organism: Aethalodelphis obliquidens (assembly GCF_003676395.1). Lineage (NCBI taxonomy): Eukaryota > Metazoa > Chordata > Mammalia > Artiodactyla > Delphinidae > Aethalodelphis > Aethalodelphis obliquidens. Next base: position 15,480,663 of record NW_020837945.1, read on the forward strand.
AGATCAGAAAAAAATGAAGAAAAAAATTAAGGAAACAATAGCGAAGATCAATAAAACTAAAAACTGGTTCTTTGAGAAGATAAACAAAATTGATAAACCATTAGCCAGACTCATCTAGAAAAAAGGGAGAAGACTCAAATCAACAGAATTAGAAATGAAAAAGAAGTAACAACTGGCACTGCAGAAATACAAAACATCATGAGAGATTACTACAAGGAACTATATGCCAATAAAATGGACAACCTGGAAGAAATAGACAAATTCTTAGAAAAGCACAACCTTCCGAGACTGAAGCACAACCTTCAGAGACTGAATCACGAAGAAATACAAAATATAAATGGACCAATCACAAGCACTGAAATTGAAAATGTGATCAAAAATCTTCCAACAAACAAAAGCCCAGAACCAGATGGCTTCACAGGCAAATTCTATAAAACATTTAGAGAAGAGCTAACACCTATCCTTCTCAAGCTCTTCCAAATTATATCAGAGGGAGGAACACTCCCAAACTCATGCTACAAGGCCACCATCACTCAGATACCAAAACCAGACAAAGATGTCACACAAAAAGGAAAACTACAGGCCAATATCACTGATGAACATAGATGCAAATATCCTCAACAAAATGCCAGCAAACAGAATCCAACAGCACATTAAAGGATCATACACCATGCAAGGAATGCAAGGATTCTTCAATGTACGCAAATCAATCAATGTGATACACCATATTAACAAACTGAAGGCGAAAAACCATATGATCATCTCAATAGATGCATAAAAACCTTTCAACAAAATTCAACACCCATTTATGATAAAAACCCCGCAGAAAGTATGCAGAGAGGGAACTTACCTCAACATAATAAAGGCCATATATGACAAACACATTGTTCTCAATGGTAAAAAACTGAAACCATTTCCTCTAAGATCAGGAACAAGACAAGGTTGCCCACTCTCACCACTATTATTCAACATAGTTTTGGAAGTTTTAGCCACAGCAATCAGAGAAGAAAAAGAAATAAAAGGAATCCAAATCAGAAAAGAAGAAGTAAAACTGTCGCTGTTTGCCAATGACATGATACTATACATAGTGAATCCTAAAGATGCTACCAGAAAACTACTAGAGCTAATCACTGAATTTGGCAAAGTAGCAGGATACAAAATTAATGCACAGAAATCTCTTGCATTCCTATACACAAATGATGAAAAATCTGAAAGAGAAATTAAGGAAATACTCCCATTTACCACTGCAACAAAAAGACTGAAATACCTAGGAATAAACCTATCTAAGGAGACAAAAGTCCTGTATGCAGAAAACTATAAGACAGTGATGAAAGAAATTTAAGGTGATTCAGACAGATGGAGATATATACAATGTTCTTGGATTTAAGAATCAACTTTGTGAAAATGACTATACTACACAAAGCAATCTATAGATTCAATGCAATCCCTATCAAACTACCACTGGCATTTTTCACAGAACTAGAACAAAAAGTTTCACAATTTGTATGGAAACACAAAAGGCCCCAAATAGCCTAAGCAATCTTGTGAAAGAAAAATAGAGCTGGAGGAAACAGGCCCCCTCACTTCAGACTATACTACAAAGCTATAGTAATCAAGACAGTATGGTGTTGGCAGAAAAACAGAAATATGGATCAATGGAACAAGATAGAAAGCCCAGAGATAAACCCCCGCACATAAGGTCACCTTATCTTTGATAAAGGAGGCAGGAATGTACAGTGGAGAAAGGACAGCCTCTTCAATAAGTGGTGCTGGGAAAACTGGACAGCTACATGTAAAAGAATGAAATTAGAACAGTTCCTAACACCATACACAAAAATAAACTGAAAGTAGATTAAAGGCCTAAACGTAAAGTCAGACACTATAAAACTCTTAGAGGAAAACATAGGCAGAACACTCTACAACATACATCACAGCAAGATCCTTTTTGACCCAACTCCTAGAGAAATGGAAATAAAAACAAAAATAAACAAATGGGACCTATGAAACTTAAAAGCTTTTGCAGAACAAAGGAAACCATCAGCAAGACGAAAACACAACCCTCAGAATGGGAGAAAATATTTGCAGACGAAGCAACTGACAAAGGATTAATCTCCAAAATATACAAGCAGCTCATGCAGCTCAATAACAAAAAAACAACCCAATCCAAAAATGGGCAGAAGACCTAAGTAGACATTTCTCCAAAGAATATATACAGATTGCCATGTGGGACTCGAGGGACATTGTTCCAGCTAATGATTAAGAACTCTC